>NC_133809.1:30480686-30638186 GCF_043250625.1 Sebastes fasciatus
CGCTCCGTGACGGCTGTGGCTCAGAGGTAGAGCGGGGCGTCCACTGATCTAGAAAAGAAGGACCAGAAAGACGATATAATGCAAAGTCCATTTACCACCGTACAAACAGATTCATATACGAAAATACACATTGTGAGCATTATAAACTTAAATAATGAAAACTCTTTTTTTCAACGCAGGGTTAATAGAGTTTTTTTGCGATTGCTTACACACTTTGTTGTGGACTTTGGCTCACTGTGGCAGAACTCTACACAAGACAAAACACTTGGAGATAAACATCTCTGCAATCAAAACCTAACAATCATTTTTCCAAAATTACATTTTTGCAACAAAAGGATGCACACATGCACTGTCAGGATGACTCTTTCAAAGCAACAACAGCACTCTGACGTACTTTATACCAAACACTGCTGTCTTTAGAACTTTTATACCTTTTTAATGTTCTCATACTGGCTTCTGTGAAAGAACGTTCCAGTAAAATACTGCTACTCACATTTCAATGAACACAAAAGGCTTCAGAAATATAGCTTAGTTTTTGTCACATTGCAGGTTTTTCACAACAACAAAAAAACAAAGAAAAGTAGAATTAAGGAACAGTAATCAATCTTTTTTCAGCCAAGGACGTCTTACAAGATAAAGAGTATACTTCTATAGTCTTAGTTATGTGAAAGAACAACACAAGAGAACTGTATTAGAAATATATTACACATGTATTCAAAAAATATAGATTTAAACATTTTACAGTAATATTTTTTGTTGGACTATGAAGCCTTTCTCATGGTATTTTATTCAGAAAACTTTTCATGGACCCCCCTGGCAGAGTGCCACGTACCCCACTTTGAGAATCACTGCAATATGTTACTGTAAACTCACTGGAACAAAAACAGTAACAATAAAATTACAGTGCAATAGTAAACCAAAAAACAGTATTGTAAGGGATTGTAGGGGATGGGGTGGATGGTACATGGACAATGCCTACTGTTGTGGTCTGGCCACATCACCTCATCCACATCACAAGGAATGTCATCCCTGGTCCCCTTCTGTGTCCTCCTCCTCCTCCTCTTCCTCCTCCTCTTACTCTTCCTCTTCCTCATACTGACTCCATGTTTGCAAAGGTCTCACAAAAGAGGTGAGCTTACCTGAGGTCTATTTGAAGTGCTTAGACTGGTGTTCAGTTAGTGTGTAAGTGTTTTCATGTGTGTGTGTGTGTGTGTGTGTGTGTGTTGCCAATTTGAAGTTTTAAGGTATGTTTTGCATTTTGAATTAAAGTGTTTTTTCAATTATTTCATTCTTGAACGTGTGTGTCTAACGTAAGAAACAGTGTGTAGTGTTTTGCAACCAGTGCAAAAGCAGAAAACGTGTTTGTACTGTTGGTGCCTTTGTTTAAAGGGCCAGCGTGTCGGGTCTGGTGGATGAGGATGAGATTGCATCCGACTCTGAAGCTTCTCCTGTGCGCTAAGCGTGTAGGAGAACTACGACGGCCGACACGAAAACGCAAATGGCCTGATCTAGAGCCGGCTGTTGTCAGAGTAGCGTAGGTTTTTTGGAGCAGAGCCAGTGCGTAGAGTGTGTGTCTACGTGGGAAGTGAGTGGTGATGCAAGAGAGAGAGAGTGGCGGCGACGGGAGCGAGTAATTTTATTGACTCCGGCCTAAGCCGTTCTGGGCTACTGTAGAAATATTATATGGCGGTTCAACATGGCGGACTCCATGGAGTGGCCCCTCTCCCTATGTAGATATAAACGGCTCATTCTAAGGTAACGAAAACACAATAATTCTTATTATCAGGTGATTACACACTAAAGAAACATACTTACCAACAGATCCCCCTAATTGTTAAACACTGGTCCTTTAAGGCATGATTACAGATGTGTAGGGGAACATAAACTGTAATGCAGGATCTGTTTTAATTCGTAAACATTTCTGGTGTTGATAATTACTTCACAAATCTCTTTCATTTGAGTGAAATCTGCTTCATTTTTGTCACCAACCAATAGTTGGTGTTAATAATATATATAATAATAATACGCAGCCAATGGCAGGCTTATACCCACAGTCTACATCCTGTGAGACAGTGAGTCTCCTCCTCATCGCATCACGTGCAGCTATCTCAACTAAAACTGCGTGTACGCTGGTGTGAAGTATGCATGAGGTGCCGCACATTCTCGCCGCACATTCTCCCTCTATAAATACCAGTTTATGTGTGGGGAAAATCCTTTATACATCTGGCCCCTGAAGTCTCACTGAGGGTGCTGACATTTCCTCACATCTCCACGTTCGGCGGCAGCTCGACAGCCTTTGTGAGCTAGCCAAGTTTGGATTTCATTGGGAGTATACACGGAGCCTCGACTCGCCCGCTCGCCACTTCCACTCCTGTCGTCTGTTTCCCCAAAAGTTGGCACAGCCACAGGAGCCCTGCAGAAGCGATCGCCTCCTCCTCCTTCTCTTCACTCCCTATTTCCCCACTAATGAATGGGCATGTGTCATCCCAACAAGCAGGCCAACTTGAGAGAGGAAGAGGAGCAGTCTGCTTCCTCTTCTCCAGTAATGAGTACCAGCAGCTTCTTGGCTTTTATCAAAGGAGAACGTCTTCAGCAAGCAGTCAGTGCAGTGCTGCGATTCATTCATCTCTGTCTATTCAACACGATGTATATACAGTACAGCCTTGACATAGAAGAGTTAGCAATTATTGTGGACATGTATGTTCGGAGATTTATGGTCCCCAGAGGATGTTTCAAAATGATTTTGACCAACCTTTGACCTTTTTAAAGTGCTGTAACGCTGGCTGGCACAGACCAGATAAAAACCAAAAGGCACAACTCAAGACAGCTAGTTAAGTAAGTTAAGAGTAAGTCTAAAATATTTAATCCAAACAACAGGCAAAACCAGGAAGGCAAGGTCTAGGGGAACAGTTTCAGGCAGGTAGGATCAAACAGGAAGCATACAAGGAATGCTGGATTGCTTGGCGTAGTGCAAAAGACAATCTATATATAGGCTACTGCTGGGGCACTCAGGGAAATGGGAAGAAGCAGGTTAGCTAGTGGGAGGAGCAGGTCAAAAGGTGAAACCGGGCTTTCAACTATCTCATTATTAGACGGTCAGAGTGAGAGTAGTATAAAGAGTGTAAAAGTCTGCTTAGGGAGGAGGTCGGGGTGGATGGGTCACCCAGGAGACCGCTGTTTGTGTCCTCTGTGAAACCAAGTGAACGTTGACTTATTACGTACTTATTTTAACCCAAACCACAATGTTTTCCTAAACCTTACCAAGTAGTTTTGTTACCTAAACTAAGCAAGTAAACCTAAAAACTAAGTAAACCTACGTTTGAAGTTTATTTTGAAAAGACACTGTACATGTAATGAGTGCTAACTGACACGCTGTCTCTGACTCCTAAACTGGCTCTAGAGGGGTACCTAGAGCATCATAGTTTGAAGCATAGGGCCACTGACCAAGCGTCAGTTTTTGACGAGTTGGGGGTGAGAATGTGTTCACTCAGGATGAACTGTAGTAACTTTGGTGATCCTCTGACTTTTCATTTAGTGACATCATCAGGTTAACTTTTAATCAGTTTTTGGTTTATGACCATATAATGGTGGTCTATTGGACCACAGACCATGGATGTAGAAGAGGGTCCAGTATCTGATTTGCAGAAACGTACAATGCTAACAATTTTTTCCTGGCAACTGGGCTGGTAAACCAATCGTAAACAAAGCCAAATAAACGCACAGGTAATGGCTTCACAGCAAAGTATTATCAACAACGTGAAAGCTTTTATGATGGAGAAATAGTCCAGCTAACATTAACTGAGCATGACGGACTCGGACCAGCACTAGGGATGCACTGATACCACTTTCTTTCAGACCGAGTACAAGTACTTACATTTGGGTACTCGCCGATACCGAGTACTGATACAAGTACTTCTCTGTACCAAAAGACCCTCGTTAACAGCCAGCTGGAGGGTGTGCGCGACACACGGCAGGCTGGGGAGTCCCGCATACAAGGCGGTGCGGACTCTAGGTCGGCTTGGAAAGGCTCAGGGCGAAGGTGGCTCACGGCCGCAGCTTTACAGCACTCCCCGCCCGGACCTCGCCGCACCGTAACGGGGCTCCCTGCTCCCGGTGCGACTGTCGACCGGGATGGACTGTCCTCAGTGCGCCCCAACCGCGTCGAACCGCAGCCCATGTAAAAGGCGCCAGGGGTCTGTGGCGTTGTCTGCAACCCACCGGACCTGTCTTGAAACACGGACCAAGGAGTCTAACGCGAGTCAGAGGATGCAAGCAAAACCCTGTGGCGCAATAAAAGTGAGGGCCGACGCGCGCAGGCTGAGGTGGGATCACACCGACGGGGAGGTATGAACCCGAAAGATGGTGAGGAGAGGTTAACGTCTCGCTGCCGTACAGTGGTATCGGTGCCGTTGTATCGGAGCCGTTTTGCGAGTACAAGTACATGAGCACAGTATCGGTCCCGATACCTGATACTGGTATCGGTATAGGTGCATCCCTAGTTGTCCCTTTGACAAACAAAAGATTTGTAGGTTGTAATGTTAAGGTTTGAGACCAGTAAAGGTAATATACAACTATGGAACAGAAAGAGAACTGATGTAATAAATCAAAGGTCCTCACTGGTATCCAACGACAAATGTGTGTCTGTGTGTGTGTGTGTGTGTGTGTGTGTGTGTGTGTGTGTGTGTGTGTGTGCACGGTGGGAGAGAGACCAGAGGAGAAGCAGAAAGCACCCAGAGGACGCTGCGAGGGGCGGATCGGCCCCCGCCGGGCCCGGGCCTCAGGACGGATGGATGGAGGGATTGTGTTGACAAGGGGGAAAGACGAAGAGGAGGAGGAGGAGGAGAGGCAGCCACACGTTCAGCAGGGAGGCTCAGAGCATCGGCCAGAAACTCATCAAAGCGGTGGAAACACCTCCAACAGCCCAACAACAGCAGGACCCATGTGTATGTGTGTGTGTGTGTGTGTGTGTGAGGTGGATGTTTTAGGGCGCCAGCGGTATGTGTGTGTGTGTGTGTGCGTGTGTGTGTGTGTGTGTGTGTGAGAGCGTGGAGGATGTTTTTGGGTGATGGATGGGAGCGCTGAGGGAGGCTTCGTTCAACCATTGTTCATTAGTAAAGTACACAACTGTCCTGCCTAATTGCTCAGCCATCATGTCAGGCTGAGATGAGTGATTACAACCAGTGCTGACCTATTCCTTCCATCAGAGCTGAGCTAAACTTCACCTTCTCCTCCCCAGAGGGACAACACACTGTGTCATCCTGCAGCAGCCTGGTCTGTGTCTCAACGCTAAGCTGTAGAAACACTTTCTTATTCGCAAAATGTGAATGATTACACCTTCCGCTTGATCCTGATGTCATTTTGTGATGTTACATGACGTATAAATCAGTATGATCACAAGATGTGTTGCTACTAGCAGTTGTCTGTCCATCCAAGACTTTCTGGCCAGATGGGCATGACACTTCTTAAGGATATTCATGGTCCTCAGTTAGAGATTCTTTAAGGGACTGTTTGTAACTTCTTCCACGTATAAATCATTGTGGGTCGGTGCTCCATGCGCGCTCGCATGTGGCTACGCTGTTCAGACTCAGACTCCAACACAAAGTACACAGAAGCACAAAAACCACAAAGTTCTATCTAGTGAAGCCCGTCTGTTAAACAGTGTTGGCTGCGGTCGGAGGATTTAGCTTATGTGTGTCGCCTCACTGTTTTGAGCGATGCTCGTTCATGTCTATGTAGAGTGAGCACAAGCGCGAACAACAGGACGCTGACTTTCGTTGACTTAGCGGCCACAGGTGTTGCTGTTAACAAGACATTTCTGATTCTTACAAACAGTCCCTTTAATGGTTTTGGTCAAATTTGGCCAAACTTTCCCCTTCACTATGATATGACCAACACATTCTCACCGACGCGTGGTCAGTGGCCCTACGCTTCAAACAATGACGTGTCAAGGACAGCCTGTCAGTTTCTACTCATTACATGCATAGTGTGTTTTCAAAATAAACTTCCGTGTTCACAGGAAATGTGCAGTTTCCGCTCGTTACATGCAAACTCTCTTTTCAAAATAAAATTCCAACGTAAGTTTACTTGGTTTTTAGGTTTATCTACTCAACCAAAGTATTTTGTTTAGGTTTAGGAAAAGATTGTGGTTTGGGTTCAAATAAGTATGGTTGTTATGTAACTAGTTTAGTCTGGAAATTACGTGACAAATTATCTGTAACTGCTTATCCTATTCAAGGTCGCAGGAGGGGCTGGAACCGATATATATATTTATCAGAATATATATTTAGAGTCAAATATGTGTTCACATATTTGGCCGGTGAAGCTGATTGTGGTTCTGAACAGCAACTCTGCAGCCACTACTTTTAGTGTGATGCTTTTATTGTGCTTTCCTCATGAATGATACACAGTGTCATTGTTTTTACTGTCACTGATGCTGCCATCAAGAAATATGCAACAACTCCACTTCTTCAGTGGCCACATCAGTGCTTGAACTGGGCCAGTATTCACCAGTACAGAGAGATTCTGACCAACTGGTACCGTTGTTTATTCCTTATTTTACAACCACGTTCTCATGAATGTGATGATGTCAGTATAAGTCTATTTCTGCTGAGGTTACCAGAGTGGTGTTTCTAATATTCAATACCCTCACTAGAGGACAGACACCTGTCTGTATAACACAATACAGTTCAACAGCCCAACAAACTGCAACCTCCAAACTGACCATTAAGTTGAATCCACACCTCTCTACAACATAAAACTGAACATATTAACCTTCATGCAGGACTGTTATAGTAGACTGCATCGGTGTAGATGTACACATTCACAAGTGAGTTTCAGGCTTCAGAGGTGCAAGCTGCTGCGGCAAAAAATAGAGCCGGTGTGTAAATATAGTGGAGTGGAGAGCAGAGCGTCAGCACGGCGGCGTCTGTGGCGGCCTCGCAGCCCATCAGACTTTCAGTTCAGTGAGGAAGCTGCTGGATAAAGCTGGTCTTTCCCTGTAGTCTTATCATTTGCTGTGATGTCAGCAACACCCTTAACATCTTGATGTCTTTCGGAGGTTGTTGCGGGCTGAGTTTTACTGGTATCATATGAAACTAGAAAACCTCAGGAGTCCATTGGTACCAACCATGTCATGCCAGCTTGTGGTGAAGGAGGTTAAATAACGCTATGAGGTCATGCTAAATTTTGTTGAGGAAAAACTCTAATGGTCATTTTCAAAGTGGTCCCTTGACCTCTGACCTCAAGATATGTGAATATAAATGGGTTCTATGTGTACCCACGAGTCTCCCCTTTACAGACATGCCCACTTTATGATAATCACATGCAGTTTGGGGCAAAAACCATGCAGTGTTTTGCATGTAGTATACAGTAAATGTGTTATTTTCTCCTATTCATATATAGCCATTTCATTGTAGTGAGACAAATTTTTTAAACTTGACCTCACTGTATAAAATAACCTGTGGTGACCTCTAGGATAATCACAGCCTCATGAAACTTTACAGCCACAAACTAGAGACCTACAGCATTCAGAGGATGGATGGATCAAACTATAGACCTAGAGCATTCAGAGGATGGATGGATCAAACTAGAGACCTAGAGCATTCAGAGGATGGATGGCTTTCCTAGCTAGATTGACAATAAGGGGGTTTCTGAGCAGTTTACACAACAGAAGTGCTCACAATCCAATCGCCGAAGAATTGCAATTCTTGCAGAAATCTCCAAAGTCAAAAGTTTTTGATCCCAAATCACAGCATGTCTTTTTCTATGGTGTTCCTCAAGGTCTTGGTGTCTTAATGTGGGATTTTGGAGGGATTATTCGTAATTTTTTATCAATTCTTGAGTAGTAAAAAATTGTTAAATTTAGCACCAAATCTGTGTAACAAATGGTATCAACCTAAAAATTGCTGCAACAACTTATGAGACATAATAGAGCATGGGGATGATCATCATATACTTCTATCACAATGTTCTAAACCCTTATACACTTTTACAATTCATTTTAATTGATTGATTCATTTATTAATTCATGTTTATTTCTGATTTATGACTAGAACAACTTGACACACAGTGCTGAGCTGCATCTCAAATTAATCCTCAGGTTCCAGCTTTCAGATGATGTACACCACTTCTATGTGACATCTACTGTTGACCTGCAATCTCCCCCTAAACACCCCCTGTACTCCACCCTTACCCCTCTATAAAAAGAGGGCTGAATGGTAAGGGGTTAATAGGAACTATAACACCTTACACCTGATTGCATCATGAAAAACACTTTTAGAAGTTAAAATGCGTGGAAGCACAGAAAAGTAAAATATAGGCTACTTTATGAGGATGCAATGTGCTTTATTGTGCATTTTGCATGTGTGTGTGTGTGTGTGTGTGTGTTTACTGGATGTGTGTATGCTGATATTCATGCCTTGCCCTCACTCCTTCCTAACTATGATAAAGTAGGCCCGGTCCTGTCATGGACGCTGCCCTGCTCCCACTGCCCAGGCATCTGCCTCCTCTGCCTCTGCCATCAGGACTGGATCAGGTTCAGATCGCCCGGGCTTCAGGGAGGGTTGGAGATAGGGGGGTTGGGGGGGGAGGGGCAGGGATCCGATGAGTGGGCTCGGCTTTTGGGCTTGAAACCAGTCCTGGGGCCACTTTGGCTGGAGGAGAGGGAGGTTGGGAGGCCGCCATGCCCACATGGGTTATGATGGAGGAGGTCGAGGAGGATGAAGGTGGATGAAGGTAAGGAGCTGAGACATCAGGTGAAGTTGGGGGTGGGGGGGTACGGAGGTTGAGTCACGTTGCTGGCCACATGCTGCTGTCAGTCTGCTCCCACACACACACACACACACACACACACACACACACACACACACACACACACACACACACACACACAGAAAAATCACATCCACCTCCCGTTATGTCTTGGGGGCAGTGGAGTGTTATCTGGGAGGGTGTGTGGATTGTGTGTGTGGAGAGTGGGGTAGGGTGGGGGTCACGGTGGGGGGGGTACGGGTGCACTGGGGGGTGTGAATCTCAGATCCCACAGAGGGAAGGCAGAGATCTCCCCTGCTAAATCCACTCGTCTGATCTCATCTGTCAATCATTGGATCTTTCACAGGTGATGTGTTGGTGGTGGTGGTGGGGGGGGGCTACTTTATCTGCTCTCTACTTAGTTTGACGCCCTGCAGCATTCAGGCCACAGCATTATGGAAGAGCTTGTTCTTGAATAATAATAATAAAAACAGTCCAGTGACTTACAGCCATGGTTCAACCTTTTCTTCATGTGACACTTTAAAGCAAAGATATTTGACCTTGCAATCCAATTTCCTCACAACAGTTATGATTTGAGATTATATGTCTACCTGTTAGACCAGTTCAACCAGTTCTGGAGAAATTTACCACTACAAAAAAGTATAGTGCTGCCAAAGTTAACGCGATCATAACGCAAATTCGTTTTAACGCCACTAATTTCTTTAACGCATCTTGAGACTTTTAAGTTGCAGCGGGCTCAGTTTTAAAGCTAGAGTGAAGGTATCATATGAAAATAGAAAACCTATTGAATCCATTGGTACCAACCATGTCATACTAGCTTGTTGTGAAGGAGGATAAATAACGCTCCAAGCTTAACGCTAAATGTTGGCGAGGAAAAACTGGTATGGCCATTTTCAAAGGGGTCCCTTGACCTCTGACCTCCAGATATGTGAATGTAAATGGGTTCCATGGGTACCCACGAGTCTCCCCTTTACAGACATGCCCACTTTATGATAATCAGCAAAACATAAGTCAGCACACTGACAAGGTTAACGTCTTCTCAGTAAGCAGCCCTGTGTTCCCTTACAGTGAAACAGATTATGTGTGTTTTTGATGTATCACAAATACCAAGCCCTTTAGTAATTAAAGGTCCCATATTGTAAAAAAGTGAGATTTTCCTGTTTCTTTAATATAGAGCAGGCTTAAGTCCTATATAAATACTGTGAAAGTATCGAAACATTCAATCCACAGGGAAATACACACAGCCCGTATTCAGAGACTCTGCATTTAAAACAAGCTGTCAGAATTTCTGTCCATTTGTGATGTCACAAATATACAATATTTAGACCCTTGACACAATTTTAAATGTAAACATTCTAAATGTGTCCCAGTTTATTCCTGGTTGCAGTGTATTTGAATGTCATCAGCTGACAGGAAGTAAACATGGACCCAAGCTGTTGCCTAGCAACGCAATTCTGTTGCAATTCTGTCAAAATGCGCTAAAACAGAGTGTTTCAGACAGAGGGTAAATACAGGTGTATTCAGACAGACAGTATGAGGAAAATAATGTGTTTTTTGAACATTAAAGCATATAAACATGTTCTGGTAAAAACACAAAATACAAACATGAACCTGAAAATGAGCACGATATGGGACCTTTAAAGTATTTGTTGCTGGCAAATTGGTTCGTCTGAACGTAATTTTACGTTTCTTTTTTTTACTGGTCAGTTAACTCCTGAAGCAGCACCACATAAAAGTTAATATACACAGAGGCAGAGTAGTGTATGATATGAGATTTATATTGATTGTAAACAGACATTACAGGGAAGATAACAGGTGTACAGTTGTGCTAAAGTGTAAATGCGTGTCCTCCTTCTTGTCCTTCCTTCAACGTGCCGAGTCTGGACTGAACAAAAACATGTGTTCAGACTCGGGCTAGTCTGTATTGAGAAAGGCCTGTAGTTTCAGCCCGTTGGCACGAAAAGGTGTATAAATGCCACGATAATGCGCAAGGCATTTAAGCGTGCAATAAAACTACGCCTTAAACAAACACAAGACTTTCAACCAGGATACCGGTGTTCGTGTGAAACTAAAAGTAATGTTGACTTACTTGTCAGTGAAGCTAACGTCAATCATGACCGTTCCCTAACCCTACCTAAGTGGTTGTGTTGCCTAAACCTAACTTCTTCTGAAAACAGAAGTTTATATTTAAAGGACACTATGCATGTAATGTGCGTATATTTACACGCCATCCCTGGTCCGTCCAAAAGTTACGCCAGAGGGGTACCCCATGTGGCGGTCTCCGATGCCGAGGGGCACTAACCAAGCGGCGGTATTTGACGAGTTGGGAGTGAGAATGAAGTAAATCAAATAAATTAGGAGAATAAAGTCATAACATTACGAGAAAAAAGAGGTGGTAATATTGTGAGAATAAAGTCATAACTTTACGAGAAACAAAGTGGTAATATTATAAGAATAAAGTCTTAACTTTACGAGGAAAAAAGTCATAATATTACAAGAAAAAAGTCGTAATAATACGAGAAGAAAGTAATAACTTTACGAGGAAAAAAGTAATAATATTAAGAGAATAAAGTCATAAGTTTACGAGAAAAAAAGAAAATAACATAAAATTACTACTTTATATTATGACTTTATTCTCATAATACTACGACTTCTTTTCTTGTAAACCTATGACTTTATTCTCGTAATATTATGACTCTATCCTCGAAATCTCAGTTTAATTTCTTTCCTCAATGTGGCCCTAATACTCTGTCGTACCGTCGTACCATAGACCTACAACAATGATAAATAAAATTGAAAATGTAAACAAAAAACAGTTATTCATTTCCATTTTTAAAAATCCACAGAGAGCCACTGGAGAGGAGCTAAAGAGCCGCATGTGGCTCCGGAGCCGCAGGTTGCTGACCCCTGAACCTAAGTTAATGGTTTTCTTGCCTGTGGACGTTTGCGTGGTGTACAAATGGCACGCAAAAAAAGGCTAAAATACGTACTCATGACACGTGGAACGTCCGTGTAATGTCCTGGTATTTCTACGCCTTCCATGAGACCGGGTTGATAGTTTACTAGATGGACAACATTAAGCAGCAAACCACTGAAATAACAGTTAAACAGCACATAAGGCTTCCTGTGTGTGTGATGATAACCCAGCCCGTCCCTCTGCTCTTCCAGCAGTGTGTACCACCACGCAGACCTCCTGACAGACAGACAGACAGACAGACAGACACACTGGAGCTGGATGTGCTCAATTGTTTCACTTTGTATTGCTGTTGAACGTCTGCCTGCCTGCGCTTCTCTCTGATTAATGCAGATGGAACTTGGCTGAGTTCATGGCTGCTACCTCTGTCAGAGTAATGACGCTACATCCCTACACACACACACACACACACACGCACACACACACACCTCTGAGGAGTGTCCCGCAATGCATCACTGTGAACATTAAGTGATGATGGAACACAAGCAAACAGGGATTTGCGACACAGACACACAGACGGAGATCCGGTGTGGGTGTCGTAGGGAGGGGAGGTGGTGATGGTGGGGGAGTTCAGAGGGGTGGGGGTGTGGGGGGAAGGCAGTTCTCTTCATTTCTAGGTGATTCACGTTTGAAGTGGGCTTGCAAAATTGCTTTATGGAAAGTGGCGAGCGGCTCGGCGGGAACATTAGGCGGGAAGCAGCGGGGAGGCCGGCGTTTCATTAGGGAGCTCTACTCCGCCTTTATTACCCGGATTTGGAGTTTTATGGTTATCATTATTTGCGATAGAATTATTATTCGCATATATCTGCTAGTCAGCTGTTTGGGTTTGGGACACTGGGGCACAGCGTCTGTATGACTGAATCCATGAGTGCTTTCTGAGGTGATCTGTACAAGGTTAGCCATTTTTCCTCCTCTGCGTGTGTGTGTGTGTGTGTGTGTGTGTGTGTGTGTGTGTGAGCTCAGGCTGTAGTCATGTCGTCAGCTCGTCCGTCGGCCTTGGCGGGTAAAGTCTCAGAGGCGTCTGCGGCGAGGAGGGAGCGGCTGGCGTTGGCGAGGCAGCGCTGAGTGATCTCTGACCGAAGCCTCGTCTGAGTCTCCATCAGAAACTCATCCTGTTGATCAGACACAGAAATACAACAATCAGAATCAGGCGGCAGGATTAGCTGAATGACAAAAATGTATTTGCCGTCTCTCAGATCTAAAATTACCAGACGGGAAAACAGGTTTTCCTTTTCTTTGTTTTGATGACAAATGATGATAAAAAACCTCGAGAATTCTCTCCCTCTCCTTGATTTGTGTAAAATAGTGATTCTCAAAGTGGGGTCCGTGGCACTCTGTCAGGGGGTCCGCACAATAATTTGCTATAAATTATAAAATTGTGCTGTATCATTACAAAGTGTATATCAGCACACACAGCAATAAGTTCATTATTTTTTAGTTGAAGCACTTAATGAAAGCTTTAGACTGGTAAGTTAGCAAGACTCGGTCAAAACCGAGTATCTGGCTGGACTGTATATGGTCAGTCTGTGAATTTGTGGCTAAAAAGACAACTTATAATGAAGCAAATTACATTCAGTAATAGTAAATGGTAACATTTACTAGTCAGTATATTATACATTTTATACGAGGTGAAAAGGTATTAGCATGACATACAGTATGCAAGGTTCAAAGTATTTCAGTGTTTTATTAAAGCATGTGTATCAAAAGCATTCATCATATAGGTGGTGTGTAACAATATATACATACTTCGCGAAAGTTTATCAGCGTTGAGATTCTCCCGCTGTCATCACTGACGTTGTTGCTGCCATATTTATTGATAGATGGAGTGTTAATGGAGCAGCTACAATGTTAGCATAGCCTAGTATTGATCGATCAGAACTCCATTCAGAAAACAAGCATTTTAAAAGTTGTTTGCTTGTCGTGTTGTAGACAGACCTGACAAAGCATGTATTCAGACTTTTTACTAATCAGCATCATAATGTCGTTATTTCGGCATCATTTTGATCCGTTTATTGCAATTAAATCACAGCACAGTCTGTTTATTTTGGGTTCATACCGCAGTAGTGATGTGTGGCTTGCTACATACAGTCAGTTCAATGGTGCTGTATGTGAATACAGCTCACCGCCGGGTGATGTTATGAACCCAGACACGACGGCGTTTGGTTTTCTGATATATCTGGACTTCACCAACATGTACAAAGCATTAACAGTGGTTATTTCTTCCATGGTTGATGGAGGAAATGGAGAAAAACGAAGCAAAAATTTGCTTTGCGCTTGGTGTTAATGCATGGTAACACGAAGCAACAACATAACGTAACTTAAACAAACATAAACAATAGCACATTTGCAACAACAGCACTATGTTATGATAAACTGAACCGCTGGCACGCTCCCCAGAAAACCTAAACACAGAACTGTTCTCCGCCTTTTCATTTTGAAAGAGCAACGGCCAATGAGGAAACTCCAACAGTCGGCCGATCAATCCTGTAACTTCATCACTCAGTCAGTCACTGCGGTCCAGCCAAAAACATCTGGAATTATTAGGACTACGCTAGTCTTATTACAGTTAATTTGTTGAATGCTTTTACGTTCCTTGAAATGTAGGCTATACATGCTGTCAAGTTGAGTCCAAATGCAATTTGAATAAAACCAGCCTCTGTTTAAGCTAAGTTCACACTACACAACTTTCAAAGTTGTCTGATCTCTGTACTGTTCACACTACACAACAGGCTGTCTTGTAATCGGGAGTCTTGAAGTCTTCATGGTTTTCACATTAAATGACTGACCGGAGACAGGAGGTCACCCACTACTAGATCTCTCACCAGGAGGAATCCCCGATGAGGTCTCCAACCTACGTTTTGTCACGAAAACACAGGCAAGGAAAACACGGTAAATGACGTGATACCATACGGCAGACACATTACTGATGTTGTCTGTTTTTCAACGGTTTCTTAGACAGCTATTAGAAAGAATGTAAGTTTAAGGCACCAGTTGCCCACTGGTTGCAATTTACTTTTGTGGTACCCACTTTACCTCAACCTGCTTTATCTGCTCCTCCTTCCTACATTTGGAATAGCCTTGTGGTACCTACAGTGTGTATTTCTGGTTATTCACAGAAAAGAAAAAAAGCCCCTCCAACTAACATAAAGATCAGAAGGTCACTGCACAATTTGGCCAAACTAAATGTGGATAGGAGGACAAGAAGAAGAAGAGAGGAGTAGAGAAGTGACAGAAGGAACACATGAAAGGGTGGAGAATAAAAGGACAGAGCAGAGGACAGGCAGTGTGCTGACTCCTGGCTTGCTGCTGGTCGCCAGAATCACTGATGCACTTTCCCGCCTCATAAATTATCGCTATGATGACGGGTGTGATGCTGTCAGGAAAGCCCAGCATCCCAAAAACCAACAGCAGCAGCAGCAGCAGCAGCAGCAGGTCTGGACGGCAGCTCAAGCCAGCCTCTCTTACTCCTGTCATCACTCTCTGCTTTGTCTTCTTAAACACAGGGAAATAGATTATGACACCGAGACCAGCGATTTTCAAAAGATCCATTTATGGTAGTGGCAATTGCTGGTTTAGCAAAGGGAGAGAAGCCTGAGGTGTGATAAACAAGTGCCACCATCATTGAAACACCTGTCAATCACGCAAACACCCTCAAAAATATTTCTCTTTAAATATTCTCCATATAATCATATTTATTAGCATATTTTCTATGATAATAAATAGACAAATAACTATGCCGCGTGAAACAGGCAGCAACCTCCCAACTCGTCACATACTGATGCTTTGTAAACACGTGCTTAATGTAGTGATTTAAACAAAAACACTTCATTAGGTTTAGGAAAAAACAACATGGTTTGACTTAAAATCACTATGGTTGTACAGTAAAAATGTGACTTGACGTTGTGAACACAGGACATGAACGATCAGCTGATTGTAAAGTGAAAGTGAAACTTAACCCACGGGACACGAACAGCGCCTGGATGAAAGCCATCCACCTCCCCTCCCGCCCAGTGTGTCTCTTTTGCTCTTTAAACTAATTTACGTCACCACAGCACTTTCTCTGAGCATTTAATTTTGAGTTTACAATGTAGTTAATGGAAAGCTGAAAGTTAATTGTAACATTTTGGTCGCCTAAAAATGTCTTATTCAGCATTTGGTTGCACTTTGCTCCACCTTCTCGTGTCACGCTGGTTGCAAAAAAACAACATGGCGACGGCCAAAATGCCGAACTCGAGGCTTCAAAACCGTAGTCAACAAACCAACGGGTGACGTCACGGTGACTACGTCTTAGTCTATAGTGTGAAAGAGGTCACAAGTTTTCTAGGCTTGATTGAAAATAGGGACATCAGTTTCCTATGCTAGAGCCAGAAAAATGGCAACGAAAATAGCGACGACTGTGGATGGAATCAGTGTAGCTGTAAAGACTGTTGCTAGTTGACCTAATCTTATTCGACAATAAATCACAACACTTA
This sequence comes from Sebastes fasciatus, assembly GCF_043250625.1. Lineage (NCBI taxonomy): Eukaryota > Metazoa > Chordata > Actinopteri > Perciformes > Sebastidae > Sebastes > Sebastes fasciatus. Next base: position 30,496,902 of record NC_133809.1, read on the forward strand.
AATCTGCATATTACTTTGAATGTTGACAAAAATTTTCTCTTCTCTTAGCAACAGCTACCACAGCTTAAATAGACTTTTGAGAAATAGTGGAACATTTAGAAGCTAAGCAGACACATTTCTTTCTCCTGAGACCAAAGCAGAGCTTAAAGGAGAAGGAGTATTGGAATATTGGACAGAGACACAATTCCAAATGTATGCTCATGTTGCTCTGTGTCTGCTGGATGTGTAAACAGACAAGTGTTTGCTAACATATTGACCATAAAAGCTTGAGGTTATAGTGTTGTGTGTTATGTTTTTAGCTTGTGTCACCGTCCCCAAGTGGCCAAAATAAAGACAACCAACCAACCAAACAACCAGTTAACGCAGCTTTAAAGTCCCAGAGAAACAGAGGAAGAGGGACCACAGCTTTCCATTGGCTGTTGCTCGGATTTAACCAAACAATCAACATCAACCAGCAACAAGCAAACAAATATCAACCGTGTCTCCTACAAAATTACGTTCCCATACAACCACACTGCATTCTCAATTACGTTTTCGAGGGGAAACGTATTTTCTCCACAACTACACAACTGGCCGTCTTGTAATCGGGAGTCTTGAAGTCGTCCTGCCGGCGACAGGAGGTGGTCACAAACTACAAGATTTTCCCCAGGAGGAATCCACCGATGAGGTCTTCAAACTACGTTTTGTCACAAAAACATACACAGTAAATGGACATGGTAGCATACGCGAGACACATTGCAGATGTTGTCGTTGGCACGTGTTCACAAAATATAACATACAGTAAGCTCCTGTTGTTAGAGGTGACCCCTCCTCCCCCAGGTTTCCCTTCAACTAGTGTCACCCGCTCTCATTTGCTGTAGCTCGTGGCCGGAGTCCCCGACAGGTCCAGATATTTAGAATGCTAGATATCGGGAATGTGCAAGGCATCGGCTCACGTCTTCGAACAGTTCACACATAGCTCTCGAACGCAAATGTGCGAGCGGTGAGCCAACGCCGATTTGCCTCCGATCTGGGGCTTTTTTTGACGGGGAGTTTAGTAGAAAACACCATAAATTAGTTTTTGCTTAAAAGGACTCTGTTTGTTACGTTATAAAGCTACAGACGTAAATTAAAATAAGTGATCTTTGACTTTTCGTTTCACACGGAACATGAACAGCGGTCTCTCCTGGGAGAAAGTCTGCTGTTTGTTTGAACCGTCCACCCCGACCTCCTCCCTACGCAGACTTCCGCAGACTTATAAAAGTATATTTGATACGTTACAAACAAATGAAATCGGCGCCAAAATACGTTTCCCTCGAAACGTTATTCACAATGCAGTTCCGTCGAATGGGAACGTCATTTTTAGGAGACGGGGCTGCAAATATAAACCCTACAGAACAACACAAAGACGTGAAATTAAAAGAAAAAAATATTGTATATACACAATTTTAAAAGCTTTAAAAGACACCATATTCCCTTTCCGTCATTAATAATAATTGACTATTATTATATCACAATACTCTATAATTATATTATTATATTATACTATAATTAACTACCAGTCATAAAACCACTCCAGCTGCTTTAAAAATGAACCTTTTTAACAAAAAACAAACTCTCAACTTTCAAGCTGCAGCATGCTCTTCTCTTTTCTCCTCTCTCCCTCCTTTCCGTTCAACTCCTCCTCCCTCCTCCCTCCTCCCTCCTCCCTTCATCCCTCCTCCCTTCCTCCCTCCTCCCTCCCTCCTCCCCTCAGTGGCGGCGGTCTGCAGCAGAGCAGTTAATAAAGAGATTGATTATCGGCCTGTCAGGAAGTGACAGTTGGACAGGGCTGCTCTGCGTGAATGACAGAGGGCACGCTCACCACGCAGCAGCCCGCCTGACACACACACACACACACACACACACACACACACACACACACACACACACACACACACCCAGATACCTTTGCCAACACCGGGGGTAGGTGAGGTGGAGGAGAAGGAGGATGTGGGGGGCTGGATGGGTGAGGCAGGCATGTGGAGAACAGCTATGCAACCTTCTGCTGGTGGAAGTTGGGAGGTTTGTCTGTGTGTGTGTGTGTGTGTGTGTGTGCGTGTGTGTGTGTGTGTGTGCGTGCGTGCGTGTGTGTGTGTGTGTGTGTGTGTGTGTGTGTGTGTGTGTGTGTGTGTGTGTGTGTGTGTGTGTGTGTGTGTGTGTGTGCGTGTGTGTGTGTGTGTGTGCGTGTGTGAGTGTGTGTATTGATGATGGGGTGGGGGGGGTCAGAGTTCACAGCCACTGCCTTCTGGAGAGAGAGAAAGAGGGATACCATACACAGAAGCCAAAGGGGTCAAAGGAGACTCAGGAACACACTTTCACCCTCTCTCACACACACATGCTGCTGTGTGTCTGTGAGCATACTGTACATACACACACAGAATGCCAGACAGACCCAGGATACACTCACACATCCTACCAGCACACACACACTGGTACACTGGTAAATGCCAGTGGGTGACCACAACCCATCACAAACTAATCTTGTTGGAGTGTTGGATAGTGTCCGTCAGCTCTGAGCTGGGAGGGAGGTTTGCTTTGGTGGCCAAAGTTGAATTTGATGATCATGTGACCTGCTGGAACCAAAAGGATGTTTCCCTATACACTTATTATTCATTATTAAAAAGGTGTCTATAAAACAATGAATATGTTTGTCAGAGTGTAAGAAATACTCTGAGGTGACTTTTTGTAGTGTTAGTCTGAGAGAAGGACTCTAACGCTCCTGTTCTTTAGAACTTTTTGGGCAAATGTACTTGGTATGCAACTGTCACTGGAATAAACAGAGCAACCAGTGTAGGTGGTGACATGTGAAGGTTAAGAGTAAACAGGGGGATTCTTCTGGATTGCTCAAATATCTCCTGCACTGTTCAAATTGTAATGATTATTCTATTTTCCTGCAGTAACTATTGCAATAACAAACAGTTCAGTGAAGAGGCAGGTTCAGTAATTGGTCCTGACTGGGTGGTTTTTTAGCAGTTTAAAAAGTGTGTTGAGTGAGCGGTTTACGATACTCAACAGGATGTGTTCAAAGCTCTTTGTGCCCACAGCGGTGATGCTCATGAATTACATTCATATTAGCTTGTTTTCTGACATATGGGTTATATTTTTGATGTAATTTTCAAGCTTTCATATCATAAGTACTGCTTATTTTATTAGGGCTGGGACGCTACACCTATCTCTTGATTTGATACTATCACGAGCCTTGGGTGCCGATTCGATATGTATTGGGATTTTTAAGTATTGCGATTCGATATTATGATTTATTGCATTTTTTGTTCACTTTACCATAAGTTGAATCATACACTTCTAGGGACTTTTACTTTGGAGAATATCTAAAGTAATAAAGTAAAAATGTTTAATTTTCAGCATGTATATAGTCAGAGATGTCCTGAAGTCAAATATATCGGTCATTGTCTAGATTTATTTATTAAAGTTTTTCCAGCAACTCAAAAATCAAAGAATAAAGACATTTCCCTCACAAATTAGTGGTATTTTATTTTTAATTTATAAGGGACATGTAATGTTTTATACTTCTGGTGAATATAATTCAATCAATCTTTTTTCCATGTATATATTTTGTATATACAGTTCCCTTTGTTAACACCTTATTTGGAAAACTGGCTCTAGAATACACTCAAATGAAGCAAATATTTCGATTCTGGCATTAAAAAATGGATTTCAAAATCTTTAAAAAAAATACGATACATATGTGAATACATTTTTTTCCCCACCCCTATATCTTATTGGTTGTTTCTCTAGGTGCGTCACATGGTTGCCCCTTTATTCTTAACTGATTAATTATATTTGCATTATTTTTTTTAATTCAATGTCTGACGGCGTGTCCACACTGCCTGCATGAGCAGCGCCTGACGGCTGCCTCGCTGAACGGCTGCATTATTCACGCGTTGGGTTTCCACACCGGCAGAGTTTCTGCTGCATTTCTGCTGCAGCTGCTGCTGCCGACCCTTTCTTTCTACATAGAGTTTGCCTTTCATAATGGTCATTTCATTTCATTATAAATGTCATTTATATTTATCTTAGAAGAAAAAGATTAAGTAACAGGTGGTAATTTGTAAATAATAGTAATAATCCACAATTAAAACCCCATACTATATTCAATTATGGAGCTCTGCACGTCACTGCATGTTCTACAATACTGTCCTGCAAATATTTCAGAATAAAAGCCTCGTGTTAATAAATGAAGGAATTCTGTCCACAGAAAAAACACTTGAGGGCTTTTATTTTGAAACGAAAGCAGGAAGTGTTGATTTTAAAATAAATATGTACTGTTTTTTCATGTCCGTGACATTTTCTACATTACTATATTGAAACTGTAGTAATGTTGCTGATATGATATCAATATACTTCAAAAGATCACCTTCACTGTCTGTGACACATTCTACAGATATCTAGACATTGAAACTGTAGTAATCTTGCTTGCGGTAAAAATAGGTGAATAACTCATTCGCCCTTTCAGTGACACTGATATTTTTAATGCATTTCACCCCTTTTCCCCAGCTGTGCTTCATTGCAATTTCCAAAAAGCACATCAGTCGTTGTATGCAGTATCTTTGACACAGTCTAGTCCTTGTTTATGTGCAGAATGTTCCACTTTTGACCATTTTCTTAAAATGTTCTTGACTTGATATTAATCACATTTCAGCGTCTGATTCCTTCTTGAACATTTTGATGTGTAAAATCACTGTACATCTCATGGGAACGTCATGCTGTAATATCTTACTAGACAGGATAGAGGTGCCAGACTTTCAGCAAAGCAAAACTAATTTACTGATTCCACAAACACACACACTCTGTCCCCTAATCCACACTACATTGTTTTTTTGCACTTGATCAGCAAGTGGAACAATCAATACCTCTAGACTGAGTAGGTGGACTGCTGAGCCTCGTATCAAGATGGTTTTTCCCTCCCCATCTTTCACGCCCAGAGAGAAGGAATAAGAGTGGGGGAGGAGGAGGAGGAGGAGCGGGAGGAGGAGACGCAGATGGACAAGTGCTTTTACAGCTGAGTCTTCCTCTGGCGCGGTGCCATGTCCACAGACTCTCTTTGTTTGCCCGGCTACTAAACTAATAGAGATAAAGGCAGGTTCCTGCTGGCCCTGAATTAGAAAATCATTAAGGAGTATAAACACACATGGGAGCACACACACACACACACACAACCGCACACCCATATTTACATGTACACATGCAAATATTTCAATGGCTGCTTCTGCAACATCAGTACAGAATACAGCTCAAAATCACACACACACACACATACACAGTCAAATGGAGCCCTGAACACACACACATTTTTTTTTCATTTTGACATGGCAGAAAATGGAGAATGTGAAGAAAGAAGTAATTGTGTGGTGACAAAAAAGGAGTTCCCCCTGGCACCGAGTCGGGAAACAAGAGTTTGTTTGGAATTTCAGCACTGACAGAAAGTGTGGAAGTGTGTACCTGTGTATGTATGTGTGTGTGTGTGTGTGTGCTTTCCATTATTATATACACTTTGGTGTCCAGGACATTTTAAAAAGGAGAGATTCCTTTTTTTCCCCAAACTGGCATTAAAGTCTAATCCCTAATTTTCTGATCATATAAATGTGCAGTCTATCAGCCCGGTCTCACCAAATGCCGTATAAATAACACAGCAATTTGTAAGTCATTTTGTGTGCAATAACGAATGATACGATATGGTAACCCTAGTTCTATAAGCACAGGCGGAGACCTCTACTGGATTCTATGGGTAATACTCTCCTCCAATCACACACACATGTTCGCCCACTGAGATCTGCATAAACTTAGCCGGCCAATGAGGACGTGTCTACCGAATACGTGCATTGCCACGGTATATAAGGTGGCGTCCAGCGCAGGAGTGGCATGGCTTCCTTGGTAGAAGGCTCGGCCTGTGCTTATATAGTAGAACTAGGGTTTTAATATCGTAACCTTCATTCTAATTCACACAGGCTCCGCGCTCTACTGGACTCTATGGGTACAGTGGGTGGCCCGATGGATGTACACCAATCCCCTAGGAAGAGCGCCGGCCGTTGATGCCAATTTTCGTAGTGGCCAAATGGCGGTACTGCACCTCCCGTGTCCGTCGCGTGATGCCATTGAGCCCAAAAATACTTTTTCCCATAGACTTACATTGGGAAAGAGATGTCTGTAACTCAGTGGATAACCTTTTTTGAGGTGAATCAACTTCCCAGTACGAACACTCTAATAGTCCTTATTTAAATCATTAGGTCCAAAAGTTGTAAAACGCACTAATAGCTGAATCCAGAGTTATTTCCCTTCCTCCGTTCATGTGTATGAGACCCAGACCGAGGCTGGAGCAAGGGCTGGGAGGCGGAGTTAGCAAGCCGTGACGACAACATGAAAACTGTCCTTTCAAAATAAACTTCCGTTTTCACAGGAAGTTAGGTTTAGGCAACACAACCACCTAGGTAGGGTTAGGAAACGGTCGTGGGTGACGTTAACTTCATGAGTCACGTAACTCACGGGGCTGACGATACCGACAATTCACGTGACTAACGACTGACGTGACAAAATAGGTCAATGTTACTTTTAGTTTCACACGGGACACGAACAGCGGTCTCCTGGTTGAAAGTCTTGTGTTTGTTTGACTCGTCCGCCCCCTTCTCCCGCCCGCCCTTAGTGGACTCTCACGCTATTAATACTACGTCACTTGCTCTAACCGTGAGTACCGTGCTGGTACTCCCGTCTGCTTCTCCAAACTGTGAGCATGCTGAAGTCACTGTAGGTAATACACTGAGTATGAATACTTATCCTCACACAACCCCATTAGGCTGGCTGACATCATCATGCAGAAACCTACATCAGGTCACATGGGAAAACACTTTTAGAAGGGCTTGGTTTGCCGCTAAAACATATGTACTTTAACCCTAGACTAGAGATTTAAACTGGGATTATGTTCAGTTGATATCCCAGTAGTGCTATCCCTAGACTAGAGGTTTGAACTGGGATTATGTCCAAGCTGATATTCTAGTAGTGCTAACCCTAGACTAACATTCTGTTTCTATTGTGAAGTCTGAAGAAGAGCTTTGCTAAAGCAACACGTTGCAGCTGTTTATTCCAGTTTGTTCTAGGCTGCATTATTGTGACCTTGACACTGAAACAGGAACCTGTTCCTGTTTAAATCTGCAATGTTTACAGGTGCACCATCGAGAGCATCCTGACCGGCTGCATCACCGCCTGGTATGGCAGTTGCACCACCCTCAACTGTAGGGCTCTACAGAAGGTGGTGAAAACTGTACAGGACATCACCAGGACGGAGCTGCCATCCATACTACATTCCTGTCCACTCCTCTGTATATATAGTCATAGTAGGGCTGTCAAATTTAACGCGATAATAATGCGTTAACGCAAATTCATTTTAACACCACTAATTTCTTTAACACGTTAACACAATTCAGGATTTTTAGGTTGTAGCAGGCTCAGTTTTAAAGCTAGAGAAGATACTGGTATCATATGAAACTGGAAAACATAAGGTGTCATATCAGCTTGTCGTGAAGGAGGCTAAATAATGCCACAAAATTTTGGTGAGGAAAAACTGTCATGTCCATTTTCAAAGAGGTCCCTTGACCTCTGACCTCCAGATATGTGAATGTAAATGGGTTCTATGGGTACCCACGAGTCTCCACTTTACAGACATGCCCACTTTATGATAATCACATGCAGTTTGGGGCAAGTCATAGTCAAGTCAGCACACTGACACACTGACAGCTGTTGTTGCCTGTTGGGCTGCAGTTTGCCATGTTATGATTTGAGCATATTGTTTTATGCTAAATGCAGTACCTGTGAGGGTTTCTGGACAATATCTCTCATTGTTTTGTGTTGTTAATTAATTTACATTAATAAATATATACATACATTTTGCATAAAGCAGCATATTTGCCCACTCCCATGTTGATAAGAGTATTAAATACTATTTTAATGTTGTAACTGGTTGTGGTGGGGCTAATGTTAGCTACTTTATATATATATAGTTGTGTATATAGATTTAGATATTTATTTTAGAAGTTGATCATATGTTTTACAATATATGTATGATTTAATCTACTGACTAACTAAAGCTTTCAAATAGTGCAGTAAAATGTACTATATTTCCCTCTGAAATGTAGCGAAGTGGAAGTTTAAAGTAGCTCAAAATGGAAATACTAAAGTAAAATACAAGTACCTGAAAATTGTACTGAAGTACAGTAAATGCACTTCAAAATCATTCCACAGCATAACACATGGTAATTAGTCACAACTCATAGTGAGCAAGGACTTTGGATAAAAAAAAAAAAAAGAAAAAGAAGAAAATGCGAGGAAAGGAATAACAGGACGGATCAAGACAGACAGCAAGATGGCAGCAGACGACAACTAGTATCCTCATGTTCACATGTTGGAGTTCTGATAGTAGCCACAGCATGGCAGGTATGCCAGGCCTTATACTCTGCAGCTGTGGTAATATATTGAACCCTAATTTCAACAACAACACATCTGGGAGGTTCTGATTTGAAAACTCTGCCCTTCCTCCTCTCCTCACCTCGTGGGATCAGCCCTCTCTCTCTCTCTCTCTCTCTCTCTCTCTCTCTCTCTCGCTCTCTCTCTCTGTCTCGTCTCAACATTAGTTAAGATGGCTGCACGGTGGCTGCCGGGAGCGAGCGTTTAAAGCTCTCCGAGGTGCAGGCGGCTTAAACTAGCTCATTTGTTAGCTCTGCATTCCCAAAGACAACCTCACAAATGGAGCCACTATCCAATTATTATTAGCAGGGAGGAAAGAAACAACGGCTCACAATCTGTTAGCCCGGCTCAGGACGATCAGGACCGGTACACTGAAACACACACTGAAGGGGTCAACAGGGGTCAGACTGAAGCTGATACATGAAGAGGCGTGTTTTTTTAATATGGTTAATGTGTCTTATTTTGAAATCAGTGTGGAGATAAAGCGATAGAGAGGGAAGAAGATGGTCTTTGTCAAATGTGAACATGTTCAGGTTCAGAGGCGGATCCATTTTAACATTTACACACACACACACACACACACACACACACACACACACACACATGCGTGAAGCATAACAATACCTGTGCCTAAACCAGGGCTCAGCGAGCATTAAACTGTGTTCATAAAAAAAAAGAAAAAAGAGAAGAAAACAGCATATGGAAGCCCCAGCAGAGGCATTCTTATTTCTATCTGTGAAAATTCATTACGCATTCTCACAATGAGCGTGTGTGAGAATTCGCCGTTTGTTCTCATCTCGGGCTAAACAAAGGCACATGTGCTCATTTTCAGTGCGGGATGCGGCGCGGCCTGATTTCAAAGGCACAACTTGAAAGACGACAGACAGCTATTTACAATATTTATACATTTAGGATGCTGATACTATGCATATTACATGTCTGTCTTCCACTCTGTGTGTGTGTGTGTGTGTGTGTGTGTGTGTGTGTTAGAGGCGACAGCAGTGGGGAAGGGAGTCGCTGATGAAAAAAGGTTACTTTGGAAATTCTCTGATAATTGGTGCCTTAAAAGGAGCTCATTTTTAACTATGTCACCACGACTGCTCGATGACAATTAATCTGTTTGCGGCTGCTTCCTTGGCATCTGTGCCAATTACTTTATATGCTAATATATGTAAATGACATCTCAGATGCCAGTTTCAAGTGTTATGCGAGTGGCGTATTGTGTCTTTTTTTTAAAGTCATATTGTTGAGGCTGATCAACAATGCGAGTGCTTTAAAATTTGGAGGTGTGTAAGTTATTGATTTCCTCCCCGGCTCAGTGTCTCCTCATAAACATTTACTGACTCACATATGATACATTTCAAATGAATTTCAGGATTTGTCTTTCTGTTTTTTTTCCCTCTGAATTTGTCTCTTGTCAGGGTGGAAAAGTCTTTACATAAAATATTAATTTACACAAAAGATAATTGCACAGCTTGTATGTATATATTAAATGTAGGAACAGTGTTTTGAAGAGAAGTTTTACTGACTGTCTCACACACACACACACACACACACACACACACACACACACACACACACACACATGCACACACACACAAACACACACACACACACACTAACAATGCATACATATCCTACAAAAAACAAAATCGAATTCTGCAAAAAATTATGGTTCATTTGTTATTTTGATATTTTTGTTAAATAATAATAAAAAGTGCCTTCCAGATTTTGGTTGTGTTAAGAGTTTTGCTTATTTTAATGTTAAAACAAACAACAACAAAACCCTGGTTGAGTCTGAACAGTACACACATTTTTGTACAAAAAAAAAATTATTGTATTAATTTATTTCTCTATATGTAGTATGACTTTATGATATCTCCAGTGTCAAGACTCTCTGCCTGGCATGCCAGAGGTCAGGGGGTCACGCTTTACTTTAAGCCCTCTATTTAGCATCTATAAGCAGCATGTAAGCACTTAACACATTATATCACACTATACTGTAGTTGTAAGCAAATATAAGGACGAGCGTCGACTCATATATTTGTCAATGAGTATTACTCCTCCTATGAAGCATCCATAATCGGTGTATAAAGAGTTAACGACTGCTTATGGCATCATACTGTATATGATAACACACATGAACAGATCCTAACCGTGTGTTATAAAGCTACAAATTATTCACAGGCGAGTTTAAAACTTCATAAATGTGTTAAATATGCATGAAGACAAATCAGTATAATTACAAATAATTATGCTATGTGGTGTTATCCAGCATTCATGATATGTTTCTACAGCAGATAAAGATGCTTCATATGGGGAGATACAGGTGCTGACAAATACATTAATAATCATTTAACATTAAAGGCTGTTGTAAACCAGTTATTGCGTTGATATACTGCTTATAAATGTTAAATAGGGGAGGTTGAAATAAGTCAATTTTACTATTATATATTACATGACTTAATGACTGCCAGTTAACATTTACTAAATATGTGTCCTTTAGACGACGTGCATCGTCTAAAACACCGAGACAATGTTTTATGTCCTGACAATGGAAATGGAAATGATAATGAGGTAGCCTATGAGGTTCAAGTTCATTCTGAAAAATCACCAGCCAGTCTCTGCTCAACAAGAAATTGTAGGTAATGTTAATTTCTTACTGTGTTTAAGGAGAACTATGACATTTAAATGGTGATAAATGATAAATAAGTAAAATGATATATAGAGTTGTACCTGGTGACAATGTTGTACCTTAATTTAACGGTACAAAAATGGACCTTAAAGAAGGGTACAAAATGTGTTTTTTTACAGTATATATTATATAGTATAGTATATACAGTATAGTATTTTTTTAATATATATTTTATTATAGTGTATTACTGTACCCTGTAAAAAAAAATAGTTTTTACACTTTTTAAAAGGTCCATTTTTGTACCGTTAAATCAAGGTACAAAATTGTCACCAGGTACAAGACAGGTCTCTATAAGGTCTCTACAAGCCACAAGGGCACTAATAAGTACAGAGTCAAGGGTACAACGTCTGTACCTTAGAGGGTACTGCCTCAGTGACAAGCTGCTGTACCTCTAAAGGTACAAGTTTAGCACATTATTTGTGGGAGTAAATATTGAAATCTGTCAGTCACTACAGGAGGATTTGTCCGTGACCTTTGACCTTTTTTTGTGGAAGTGTATTATTAGGACATGAACAGATAATACTCTCTGAACAGATAAGAACACAATAAAATTTTTTTTGCAGTATTCTTCTCTTTTTTCGCCGTCACCAGAGTGACACGATTTGCCACAAACACACAGGAATCCTACACTGGGTGGATGTTGGGGTAGCGTGGGGACAGTCTGGTTAGTTTCTCTGCACCTATTCGTGTAAACATCTGTGAATATATTCATACAGAAAATAAAGAAATAATACATTTAAAAAAAAACTTGTCTAGATATACAAAAACTTTGCCTGAATAAAATATGTCTAAAATTATCAAGTTTAGGATTTACAAACATGACCAGACACTTTTGTATTTATATGGACACATTTCAGTCAGTAGCAAAACACTATTGAAGGAAGCTGCAGTACATTTCTCTACGACGGAGAATCCCAATTTGATCCGATAAGGGTTTAATCCCCTGGCTGATGTCGTTAAATGCTTTCAGTTATAGCCACACACTACATATAACAGCATTAAGTCAATCAGCTGCTTTTTCTACAACTTGAACAGCTCTTACTGTACAACAAACTGAGGATTCACTTTATCTTGTATTAGCTGCTATTCAGTGGAATAACGCTGAGTAAATGTTAATGAATGCACTTTGAGCATATTCACAGAAGCCTTTCCTCTTTCTATAAATGGTAGTAATTACCCGTTGAGCTGCTTTAAGATGCTTTCTATTGTTCCACGTCTCTGTTCTCCGCTCTGTCTGCAGCCTTCCATCACTCCGACTGAAGATGTCACTGTTGTATACCAAATATCTGCTCCCTCAAGTTGTGTGTGTGTGTGTGTGTGTGTTTGTGTGTGTATGTGTGTCAGACGGGAGAATGTGTTTTCATGTTCATCAGTGAGAAACAAAGCTATGTTGTATTTAAGGCGTTTGACTGTGAAGTTTTGACAATGCAGGGGGTACAACAGACAAAGAGAGAAATCCATCAGAATTAATTCAGCTGGCTGATCTTTAAATACCAGATAAACACATTAATGTAAACCCGATGCAACTAAATTACATTTTTGAATTTGATTGTTGAGCAAATAAAGATAAATTGGGTTAAAAGTGCAAATTTAAGGTGTGAAAACTGTCACTTTTCTTAATATTTTCTCTTCATTTTGCACCTAATTTAGTCCTAAATTCCTTAAAATGACTTTGCGTGTCACATGCAGTACACACAGATTTAACAAGGCCTATGAAAAAATACAAAAATAATTATTCCAGTATTACTCCAGTGCTGAAGTATTCATTACAACAATTATGAAAATGACGCCTGGTGTTTAAGGAGTGGGAGGTGGTGCCATACACATGCATTGTTATCCGGTGCTTCACTGCAGTCGTGTACTGTACACGTTGGGCTGTTGTTGTTTTTTTTTTGGGGGGGGGGGGGGGGGGTAATTACAACATCAACATCAACATATTTTGGGAAGTTATGATTTGATAATTATATTGAGTTTCACCGGGAGAGACGATTAAAAAAAGGAATAGTCAAAATAAAAGTCGGGAATGAAAACAAGAGGCTGAACATGAGACGCTCCAAAAATAGTGCGTCAATAAAACATTAAATATTCCTCTGACCCTGTATACTTAAACACACACACACACACACACACACACACACACACACACACACACACACACATGCAGTAAATTACTTTCACTCCTGCCAATGTATTTGAGTAGATTTTATATGTGAGGTAACAGATTCAACAGGCTTTTTATTACCAGCAGAGACAGATTTTGTGTGTGCTTCGTCTTTCGTTAAATTGCTCTGTTTTCGTACTGCAGTTTGGTTGATGGCTTTCTACATAAACTTGACTTTATCTGCGGATGTTCAGGGAGCAGGTTAAACCAGTCGAGCATTTGAATTCATCCACAACATTTGGCTTGTAGCCTGGTCGATGTCGAGCTAACACAAAGGGAATATTGAGAATTGAGGACAATATTATTGATAACTTAATGAAAATCGGTGTATGAATTCAAAAAAACAAAAATTGTCGATCACAAATCGCACCGTGCACCAGCTCACCAGTGACCAGTGACCAGTGTGCATATCAGCACCAACTGAATCCAGACTACATCCAGACAAGAAATAGTGGATTATTAAAACATGCTCTGGGGAGGGAATCCAATATCATTTAAAATGCTTTCATTCAACTGCTGGGGGAAATTGCTCCCAACAAATCCACTATTTGCTCCTGTTTTGTTTGATTAAAAACTACAGTGATTTAGTTACATTTAGTGTTTTAGGAAAATACTGAGCCTTTAAAAAAAAAAAATGAAACTACATATTTTTGAACTGCTGTTAAAGATTTACGTCTTCAGTAGGAGCTGAGAGCCACAGACAGGAAGTCAGAAAGTACTGAGAGATTTGTTGACAATATCAAAAATATAGAATAACACCAGTCTTGTGCTTTTAAACAAATTAAACAAGTTTGTATATGAATATACTCCACAAGAGCATAATACTGTAAGGATATCAAAACTAGTCTTTAACACATTACTAGGTTCAAGGCCCTTGTTGATTTCAGTTGATATTATAATGTAGTGGTGTGTAGTCACAAACCAATTTGCACTTGATTAACTTACAAGCCATAAACACAGTGAATCCTGGGATTATTGGGCCTCTTTGGGCTGTGGTGTAAATGTCTTCCCAAGGTCCAGGTTTGAAATGGAGTAACAGACCTCTGGAAAACTTCCCCAAACCTGACGTGCAAATGGGGAACTGAGGACAATCAGACCCGGTACAAACAGAGGACAACTAGACCCGTACTGACCCACACAAAGAGAGAACAGCAACAACAAGAACAAAAGAAGTGACAAAGAGTAGCAATACCTGATCAAGAATGAGGGTGCAGTAATTCATCAATACAATGTTCACATCCTTTTTGTAAAATAATTAGTAAACTGTTCGTCATAACTTTTTTTATTTGTGAACAAATGTAATTAATGAAACATTATTTAAATTTTTTCTGAATCTGCTCTTGTAGGCTGTGATATGTGTAAATAATAAATTAATCATTTAACTAGTAATAATAATAATAATGGTCCAAAATGTTTTTTTAAAATTGCATAGTTTTGAATCCAAAACCTTCAAATATTCTTGGGCGAGGACCCTCAAACCCAATATCTCCTAGTATCTTTTATTAACTGTATAAATTCAGAATGTGTCTGTGTACAATATGTAGGAGCATCCTGACTGGGAGTCTGCTCCTAAAACCTGAATGAAGAGCTCACACACCTCAGCTCTGCATGTATACCTGCCTGCCTGTCTGTCTGGCTGCGGTTGATTCCAGCCTATAGACATCCTATAATATATTATAGAGCGATTCTACGAATAACACAGGAAAGCACTTAGTATTAGTATTAACACTATATACAAACACACCACCTTAACCCTATAATGTTCCCGTTGGGATATTATTGGAGTATTATAAGCCTGCTATAGAAGAGGCATAGCCCAAGTATTATAATATTATAACAATAAAACCACAGCTGATTATGACTCAAACAGTAAAACACGCTTAAAGAAATAATGAATAAATAGGAATAAGTGACAGCAGATTGCTGATAGCGGCCGAATAAGACGAGTACTGGCACTTATTTTTTTCCACATGAACACCTCTAGTCTGTGGTCTTGAATCCAGCCTTGGTCCTACTCGCTAAATGGGAAAGTCATTTGTCATTGTTTAGCACCGCGTGGGAATGCTCATATGGAACTATATCTGAATCGAAGCCAGTTAACTACTGCCTTTTAAATGTGTTACTTTTTAACCTGCATAGTTTGTTTCCAACAAAACAGACGTGCTCCACCAGTACGCAGCTACTCCCTGACCTTAAACTGCCCCACCCACCAGCACACACACCTACCAGCTCTCTCTCTCTGTCTCTCTCTCTCTCTCTCTCTCTCTCTCTCTCTCTCTGTCTCCTCTCTCCATCCTACCCTGTATTTATCAGGCTGTGTGACTTTCTAATCCCTCTCTTTAGCAGCGGTGTGTGAACGCAAACACTCCTCCATGTGATTATGGAGGGCCCTGGGCTGCTGATTATCTGGAGAGACCACCGCAGAGACCCCCGGCCATGCTCTCCCAAGCCAGCGCCACTTTAATTCTGCCTAATTGATCTTCACACTGTTAGAACTTTTCCCCCTCCCTAAATCAACACAGGTACAACTCTGTTTGATTGTTGCGGCTGCAGGATAATCTGTTTCAGGATTTTTTTTTTAACTGGATGTTGTTGATGTTGACACATTCTCTGTTTCTTTACTTAAATGTGGAAGCAGATATTTGTGAAAAAACCATACACTTCTTTTATTTTTACCCACACTACCCTTACCAAAAGGAGGTTTATTCAAGTGCTATTAGCTTTAGCTAGCTATTAAGCTATTAGTATACTTCTTTTAAACTTACAATAAGAGAGTATACCTTCAGTTTACTTTTTATGTACTTATCAGAGATATACTTAATTGGCTTATGCTTGTACTTAATCTTTTGATCAAGATATACTTAAGAAAAGTTAGTATACTTGTAGTATAAAAACTATTTAACTATAGTTTTACTGAATATACATTAAAGTGCACTTTCATAAACTTTAAAGTGGACTACAAGTACTGTGTATACAAGTATACTTGCAGTATAAAAAACTATTAAACTAGTAGTTTACTGAAAGTATACTTTAAAGTGTACTTTCATAATCTAAAAAGTGGGCTACCAGTATAAAACTAGTAAACTATCAGCACAATACTTACACTTAAAGTATACCTTTATAAACTAAAAAGTGGGCCTATTTCGTCCCAAGAAGTATTGAAGTAGTACACTTACAAGTATGAAACTAGTAAACTATTAATACACTTATAGTATAGTTGCAGTACAAAATAAGACTTGAATGTAAACTAGTTGTGTACTCACAGTTTACTATCATTACATTTAAAGTACACTTAAAAGTATACTTTTATAAACTAAAAAGTGGGCCAATTTAGTCCCAAGGAGTATTAAAGCAAAACGCGTATACATAAGTATACTACTAGTACATTGATACTGGTATACTTACTACATAAAGTATACTTGGGAAATATATACTTTAACTTTACTTTATGGATTGTGATGAAATGTGGTTCATCATTCATGTTCCCCTCAGGATAAATTTCGATAACTTTGGTGATCCTCTGACTTTTCATCTATCGCCATCATCAGGTCAATATTTGTCCAATACTTTAGTTTATGACCAAATACATGGAAAAATAATTACAGTCTCGTTAGCAAACCATAATTTAGTGTCCA
This sequence comes from Sebastes fasciatus, assembly GCF_043250625.1. Lineage (NCBI taxonomy): Eukaryota > Metazoa > Chordata > Actinopteri > Perciformes > Sebastidae > Sebastes > Sebastes fasciatus. Next base: position 30,513,886 of record NC_133809.1, read on the forward strand.
GACAGAACAGGTGGATGAGGTGGAGGAGGTGAATTATAGAGGCGGTGTGATTACACACGACAATGGCTTACAGCTACTGTCTGTACAGTTTGTAGCCAACATTGCAGATTTGCACAAATGACAAGAGGCGAACATTCACTTCGCTATCTGTCTGAACCCATCTTAAGATAGTGAAAATGAAAAACGTTACATGTGCTAGACATAAGCATTTAGCTTAAAGCATTACCACCTTTAAAACAATTTAAAGGCGCTAAATCACAAATTCAGAGTATATCTGTCATTGAGGGGTTGCCTCCACACAGCTCTCAACATGGCAACGACTAAACTAGCGGCTAACGGTGCTAACAGTCTAACACAATCTACGAAAACAGTGATTACAGAGCTAACAGTGTTTACATGGGAGGGAACCGGAGGATGGATGCTATAATTCGGCGATGACGGCGTCAGTCTGGACTGAGTTATCAGCTGTAACTGTCTGTAGGAGCACAGTGCAGAGCGGCGGCAGTGAGCTAGCCAGTGGGGCACGCTCACATGCATGAACATGCAGTAACATACGCTAAAAGCATGCGTGACCGAATGACCTATGTCAACAAAGAACACAGTCTCACGGTAGTTTGTGAAATAGTCACGAAAATTAATCTATTTGATTTGTGTACATAGACATGAATTCCCTTTTTTTGTGACGCACAGCACGACTTTCAATAACGCATATTTTTCCTAGGAATGTCCAGCAACCTTGATGATGTGTCAATTTCCACCCCAGTCTTTAAAATAAAACTACTTAGTTAGGTTTAGGAAATGATCGACTTGGTTAGGATTAGGCAACAAAACTACTTAGTTAGGCTTAGGAAAAAAATCGCAGTTTGAGTAAAAATAACTCCGGAAGTGCTGTAACTTACGTACAGAAGTTACGTGACAAATAAATCTACTTTGACCTTTGGTTTCACACGGGACACAAACACTGGTTTCCTGGGCGAAAGTCTGGTGTTTTTTGACCCACCCACCCTGATGTCCTCCCTACGCAGCGTTCGCCGCTCTTTATTCTTTATGTTTCACAATTACGAGGATTACATACAAATTTATTTTGTGCCGACCATCACAAAAATTTGGGACATTCGTGTCTATGTACACAAATTAATACATTATATTTCATGACAATTCACAAACTGCCGTGCGACTGGGCTACAACAGTCTACAACACACACAGGGGGAGAGAGACTTCATTCTCTGCTCAGGTAGACATTACTCCTCTATATCTTTACATAGACAATAGTTGTTTGACGTAATATTAATGCTCTGAATTTTGAATTTAGCACCTTAAACTTTGAACCACAAAGACAAAATAAAGTGCACTTGTTATGTGTGGTTTGAGTTTCATCTCCTCTTCCGCTCTTTCTGACGTTCCTCAATGCCACCTCTCTGTGGCGTTTAATGACTTTGATGGAGTCGACGGCGGCCGTGGCGCTACCTGTGATTGGGTCTTTACACAGGTGAATATGCAATACGGGGCTCGATGAAAAGCCTCCGTGTCCGTGACATTTCCCAAACGGACTCCCTGAGGGCGAAACCCTGCCGACTGCCTCGCCATTAGTTTTGTCTCTGTGTTGTCTATAAGGGGGGCTGAATTACAGAATGTTTTAAAAGTCATACTTCTCACACAAAACAGAGCACCCCCTCACCCCTCCCCCCAAGTCTTGTTCACTATGGCATTTAGTTCCATGTTAAAATTGGAATATGGAAGGAAGGGAGTGAAAGGTTGACTTTTCAAATGACTTTAGTGTATGTTTGCTGCTGTTTGGACTGAGCCAGAGGAGATGACAAGTGAGGAATCTGTATCATCAGCTGATGGCAGCTGTTATTCATCAGCACACAGCAATTATCTGATAAAGTCATTAGTAAATATATGCAAATATTTTTCATACATGTGTAGTTGCGGCTTATGTGAGTATGTTGGTGGGTACTGTATATAATATATAAGAGTGTGTATGTATATGAATGTATTTAAAATGCAAGGAAGAGGCAGAGGAGAAAGGAAAGCAGTCCATGTGAAGCAGCTTCCGCCCGAGCTGAGCCGCCATATGTACGGAAATGTTTCAGGTGACAGCAGTCACCCCCGACATGTTCTCCGAGGTTACCGTGTTGGTGAGGTGTGTTTGTGTGTGTGTGTGGATGGAATATAGGTCACCTACACCTTAGTCATGCCAGGTCATCTGTCAGAGAGCATCTGAATCACCGTTAATAACCACCGAGCCATCTGTCGTGATCTGTTCTCGCACTAACTGGTAGAATGAGCCTTAAAATAGCCACAAGTGTATCAATGACTAAAACTACGGGCTGAAAACTATGGTCATGTGGTAACAGGTGGTTGTAATATAGGGTGAGATGTTCAAAGATGGTGTCTGGCATCAAGGTGAATGTCCTCCTTGATCACTGACTCCTGGTCGATGACCTTTGACCTCTTCCCAGTGGATGCTGAGTGGTTTGGGTCTGGTGTTCACTGATCTGCTTCTTATGTTCATTTGGTCACTTGTCCAGTTTCCTTTCACCAAGGTGGAGTTCCTGCATGTGATGTCTTACACCAATCCAGTTAAAAGCTTAAGAATAAACTAGAGTTCAAACACAGGTAATGTTAGCTAAGTTGTTTTCAACCCCAGAAAAATGTGTTTCTGCAAACCACGGGATACACTGAATGTCTATGTTTCTGAACCAAAAATATGTTCCATAAATATGTTTCATATCAGCTTCATATCACGCTTGCAGAAATGCACAATGCCGCATGGTTAATGTTGTGAAATGATTGGTTAGGTTTAGGCAACAAAACTACTTGATTATGGTTAGAAAAAAGATTATGGTTTGTGTTCAAATAATAACGTAACAACGTAACGTAACAACGTAACAACGTAACGTAACAACGTAACAACGTAACAACGTAACGTAACAACGTAACGTAACAAAGCAACGTAATGGAACAACGTAATGCAACAACATAACGCAACAACATAACGCAACAACATAACGCAACGTAACAACCGTAACAACTGTAACAATGTAACGTGACAATATAACGTGACAATGTAACAAAACAACGCAACGTAACAAAGTAATGTAACGGTGTAACATAACAGCGTAACCTAACGGCATAACCTAACAGCATAACCTAACAGCGTAACCTAACAGCGTAACCTAACAGCGTAACGCAACAGCGTAACGCAACAACGTAACGCAACAACGTAACGCAACAACGTAACGCAACAACGTAACGCAACAACGTAACGCAACAACGTAACGCAACAACGTAACATAACATAACTTTTGATTTCACACAGGACCCAAACAGCGGTCTTGTGTTGTTGAACAGCAGTCAGCTTGAGATGGCTAGACTGGCCTGCTGTGAGTGGAAGTGAATCCTGACGACGAGATAAAACCGTTGAAATAAGATATAAAGAGATTTTGAGCAATGTTAGCCTTGAAATCTGAAGTAATGGCTCATAACATAACTACAGTGGACAGGCTGATGATCTCATTTGTTTTGAATAATAGTGCTAAAAATAATAATTCAAAAGTAAAATAAATGTAAAATATATATTTGTAACACACTGAAGAGCCAACAGTTGCGGAGGGAAGTTTCTTTTTTGAACTTCTTTGGCCTGTGTACTCACCACTTAGCATCTAATAAAAAAGCTAGAACATGAAATGGACAGCAGCCTTTCCACAGCTTTATGAAAAGTGAAACACGCTAAAGTGTCTCCTCCTTATTAATCATATTTAAATTCATAGTACTCACAAAAGTAATACATGCAGCAAATAAAGAAATAATGACAGACTACTCTGTTTCCTTAAGGGCACATGTATTGCTTATGCAGCGCTCATCTGGTTTTCATATGGATTTTTTTTCTTTTCCATCCCTATATTGGCCATGTAAGTTTTCATGGAGTGTTTGTTTTCTTTTGTATTTTTTTATCAAAGCATGGATAATTCACGTGTTTTCAGGAAGAACAGACTGAAGAGAAAGGAAGGATTACATAGACTGGGAATGACTTGCAACACAGCTCATTTCTTGGATATAAAGCAGAGATTTTGGGAGCACAGGCAATGGTTTATCAAGGGCTTTCACTAACTGGATACTGCCTATATGATCAACCATGTCTGCTCTAAGTGTATAGGTTTGGAGTGCAGTAGATCCTTTCCAAAGCACTAATCCACTCATTTCAGCCAGGCCTTCAATGTGATAGATGTTTATTGGCTGACTTCAAGAAACACTTTTAAACTGAAACCTCCATTTAACAACCTAGTCAGATGGGCGGGGGGTCATAGAAAAGTTTGTTTGACTGATATCAGTGTCATGTTTAGTCTCACTTTGGTACGCACAACAGTAAGTGAACGCATCACCGTTCAAAGACACTTCAGTTCGTAGCTACAACAGTAAGTGAACGCATCACCGTTCAAAGGCAGTTCAGTTCGTAGCTACAACAGCAAGTGAACGCATCACCGTTCACCCATCAGGACAACGTATTGAAGCTCGGCTTTGGATTTAATCGGAAAAATATCCAAATTTCTATGAAAAAAAAATAATTTAAATCTTTGGAGAATGATTTGTGGCAATCTAAAGGATGCATCGTTTGTTAAAAAATGGTAAAAAAAATCTCAGTTTCAACATCAACATAACACTGTCATCAGCACCATGCCATCATCCATCCAGCCACACAGCCTCAGCACTAACATGCTGCCATTGCCCCCACACCCTCCTTACAACCACAACTGTCTTAACTTCAGTCATTACTGCCATCCCATAATCAGTGCACACCCTGTACTGCACAGGTGCCGGGTCAGCCTCACATCCACTACGCGTCATATTCATTCTTCAATATGACGCGTACTGTGATGATATTACAGGCCTGCAAACTGCTCTGCACAAACACTGGCATGCGTGTTGGCTACTTTCTACTTTGCAGCTCAAATTGACTCTATTTTCCATTGTAACTCATTTTTAAAAGTTGCAAGAGGAAAACATTTCCCATCTCTATATCTAAGCCACACTAATTCTCAAAGCATCTGCAGGAAGATCAACTAGAATTTCTTTTTGCATTCATTAGTAAACGGTTTAAAGACGGCGCATTTTGCAGGACACTGAGGACATAACTCATTGATCCCTGATGGGGTGAACCAGGGGACAACTGCAGTGAAGCCTAAACTACAGACCTTGACTTTGGCTAGCCTCCTGTCAGCGCTTTAATAAGATGCCTGGCGACACAGTACGTCACAGGGAAAGCCAGGACACCGGGGCCTTGTGCCAGCATTGCCCGGAACCACAGAGGAGTGTTTGGGGAGTGTTTCTCTGACCTCTGACAGAGCGAAGGGGGGACTGGCATCTGCTTTAATAAGGCTGCCCACTCTTCATTCACCATGTCACCCCCCCACTCCCCAAGCTGTGGAATGGGCACTGGCACTAGAGGAGTAGGTAGCAGAGGTAACAGCTGGCTGCAGCCGTGGCGGCATGGTCGTGGCATGACCACAGCTTTATTAGTGGCGTCCAGGACACCAGCTGATCCTCTCCCAGGGTCCCTGTCACACTGATGTCTTCATCACTAAGCTGAGCAGACAGGCCAGGCCTGCCAGCCAGTGGAGGTGACAACAAATCCAATTACCTCCCCTCCATGGTGCCCGGACCAGACTTGGGGAGGGGAGGGGCGGGGGGCAGTAGGACAGTGGAGGATGTTGCTAGGATAGAGGATGAGGGACATGCAAGACAGGACGGTAGGACAAGAGGTGGTATTCTGACACCAGACTGATGTAGAGGCTTTCATTTTGGCCTCCGCATTATAAACCTGGGTTACTGTGTTTTTAATGCTCTAACACAACACATTCCAGCCCAGTCACACAGCAGTTTGTGAAACAGTCACAAAATCTAATGAATTGATTCGTGTACATAGATGGGAATTTCACATTTTTCTCATGATGGTCAGCACAAAATTAATTTGCATGTAATCCAAATAATAGTGAACCGGGAAGTATAGAGAGCGGTGAACGCCATGTAGGGAGGAGGTCGGGGTAGATGGGTGGGTCAAAAAACACGGGAGGTTATGTTTTCACCGGCGTTGGTTTGTTGGTTTGTCCGTTTGGACGATTACTCCAAAAGTCCGCGATAGATTTAAATACATTTTTTTGGAGGGGTGGGGTGTGGCACCATACATCAGCCATTACATTTTGGTGGCGATCCGGATCATGATCCGGCTTCGGGATTTTTTTTAATAACTCCGTTCAGCCTGGGCATTAACACCACAGGCTTTAAGACATGCGCAGTGTAACTGATGACGCGTTCTTGACGCGTCACCCTGCCTCTTTCCTTCTGCCAGCAGAGAGAGGGACAAAGGGGAGCGGGGGGTGGATATAGTGGGGGACAACTGTAGATTCTGCGTTTTTTCACATTAACCTTGGTGAAATTACAGTTGAGGTCGACCAAAGCACACTTGGTGATTGTTGGAAAGAGTAACGATGACGGTTTAGGTGAGTTTTATTTTGTATCTTTCCAGTTTGAGTGAAGTGTTTTACGATGCTCCGCTACGTACAGCTGATCTCAACATAAACAAAAATACACGTGAATGATGGCGCAAGCTGAACGGAGAGGGGGTGGGAGGTAATTGTACTCGGGCAGTTTGGCGGAGGTCTGTGCTCTCCAAGTGCCATTCTGGTTTGTCATATAACTTCTGTACTTAAGTTACAGCACTTCCGGTGCTATTTTAACGCAAACTGCGATCTTTTCCTAAACTTAACTAAATCATTTTGTTGCCTAAGCCTAAACCAAGTTGATCTTTTCCTAATCCTAACTAAGTAATTTTATATTGAAAAGACTGGAGCGGAAATTGACTTGTGTGTCACGTGTTGCTGGACATTCGTAGGAATAAGCTCGAAAAATACGTTGTTGAAAGTCGCGCTTAGCGTCACAGTAAAAAAGGGAATCCATGTCTATGTACACGAATCAAATAGATTAAATTCTGTGACTATTTCACAAACTGCCGTGAGAATGTGTTGCACATTCAGGACAAAGAATGTCTAAATTGACTTGCTGCATTAGAGCCTTTCAGCTAGGTGAGCTGAAAATGTAAAATTTGACTTAAGGACTGCAATTCAGACCAGACCATGGAATCACCAAAGTCTAAACAGTTTTTTCCTCTGAGCAGCATGAATTTGGTCAGCATGTGGTCAGCGATTCTGCAACACCTGAAGATATCTCAGGCCAAAGTGTGTGAGTTCTGCACAGGCGGAAAACTGAGACCTGAACCTGGCCTGTGTCTGCTTTCTTTTGACGGATACAGACTGTCGGTATGAGACTGTGACACATATCAAAACTCCTGAGCCTATTGTTTTATACACAAGTCTGCAGTGTTTTAGAACATTCCACTGTCCTATTCCCCAGCATCAACTCTGCAGAAAAGCAAAAATTCTATTACATTCGGCTACCACACCTACTTCTTCTGTCTATTCAGTAAATCCATTATGTGCCACGGCAATGAATGATGAGTGTCCCATTCTGCAACATGGCTGTTGTGGGAAAAAGAAAGAAAAGGAAAAAGAAAAAGAAAGAAGTCTATTTCTCAAACAAAATGTAAACTTCAGGGCTGTACGTGAACTGTTTTTTAACTGCTGCTACTGAGGTTGAAAGATTTGTAGCACAGGCCACAAATATGGAGCACAAGTAAGTCCACTGTAGTTTGAGACTATTCAAATTCTGTGTTGGGCTTTTAAATCAATAGTACTGAAAAAATGCAGACATTGTTCTAAATATACGTATTTATTTATTAATATGATTTATGCAGAAAGCATGTATGCGGAAAGTAAGGTGCTGAGAGGGCTGCAGCAGCTCCTAAAACCACGTATGTGTGGTACACAAGTATTTGTGGTGGGAGGGGTTTATTATCATATGTATTAGTCCATTATTAGCTCCCTTGTGATGCAGAAAACATTGATCATCCTGTCAGACACCTGGAGACAGTTCATTCCAGTCAGCTATAGACTACATAAGGTAACTGATATTTCTGACGCTGTCCACTGACACTTGAAGACAATTTGTACAATAAGATGTGTGCATATTAACGGGTCCAACGCGGGTTGAATGCGCATCGGCAGGTTCGCGTTATATTGCGTCTGGTGTATGAAATGACAGCAGGCTATCCTCACTGTGCTGCATTTTTATAAACTATGATCATCTGGTGTCGTGTCACATCTCTCGCCAGTGTCCAGGCGCCATCTCACTCCCTCTTCCTCTCCTTGCAGCTCTCGTACTCATAGAACTGAAGTTACATTCAGTAAGTACTAGGGCGGTCAATCATTTCAAATATTTAATCGTGATTAATCATAAATAAATTTTTTATCTGTTCAAAATGTAGGAAGATTTGTCAAGTATTTAATACTCTTACTAACATGGGAGCTTTATGCAAATGTATTTTTTATTATTGTAAATCAACTAACAACACAAAACAATGACAGATCTTGTCCAGAAACCCTCACAGGTACTGCATTTAGCATAAAACAATATGCTCAAATCATAACATGGCAAACTGCAGCCCAACAGGCAACAACAGCTGTCAGTGTGCTGACTTGACTATGACTTGCCTCAAACTGCATGTGATTATCATGAAGTGGGCATGTCTGTAAAGGGGAGAATCGTGGGTACCCATAGAACCCATTTACATTCACTGATCTGGAGGTCAGAGGTCAAGGGACCCCTTTGAAAATGGACATGCCAGTTTTTCCTCGCCAAAATTTAGCGTAAGTTTGGAGCATTATTTAACCTCCTTAGCAACAAGCTAGTATGAAACGGTTGGTACCGATGGATTCATTAGGTTTTTTAGTTTTCTAGCTATTAAACTACAACAACCTAGAAATCACAAGTTGGCGTTAAAACAGATTCGCATTATTATCACATTAACTTTGACACCCCATTACTATTTTCCTTTTGTGATTTTTTTTCTGTGGTGGAAAAGAAACACTGACGTATGGACTCTTCCAAGTACAATAGCGTTACGCCATGGATTCACCTCACACTCAAACAAGCAGCTCTGTCTCACGCATCGCAAAGCTGTACCACACGGGTGCTACTGTGGTCATTTCATTCATCGCACATTCCAAGTTTTTTGTAGCATTCATTGTGCAGACATGAACTTATTCTAACTCTGACTGACAAAGCTTCTAAATTATTCTAGAGGACTTTAGTATCAAACAAATGCATTACTATTTGACTCTCCTGAAAGTCACTGCTAAGACGCTGTCAAATAAAAGCATTTCCCTCATTAAAGATCCATCAGGTGAGGATCGCTGGCCCAGAGCACAGACAGCGTGGTCCGACCGTGGCCTTGAACGTGCCCAAACTGGTTTCCCCCCATTTAGGTCCTTCTTTTATTTCCATACCAAGCAGGGGGGATGTGGACGTTGACAAAACACAAACCCAATGAGCTGACACGGGGCCTAGTTTTCAAATCCTGCTTTTAAACATTAACTCAATTAAATCTCCATAAACAGATTGGTTCCTACTGATGGTCTGGGACGGAACGTGGTAAGTGCTGATCATCACAGGCCGGTATTGATCTGCAATCGGCACAGCTGTCCCCTTTGTGGATTGAGGTGAAGGAGAGGGGAAACTTGTCTGGCAGCGAGGATGTAGGGAGGGCCTCGAACGGAGAGAAAAGGAGGCAATTCGCCAAAGCAGAACTCCTCAGCCGTTCTGTTTTCCTTCACTCTGTCAGTCTCCTCTCCACCAGAACCTCTCACCTTATCATCCACAGAGTTTTAGCGTCGGGAGTTTCGCCTTCAATCGGTGACTTTGGTGCCCAACCGGAGAAGATCATTCACCACTTCCTCTCCTGACATCCCTCCATACAGGGATGGGATGATCGATCCATGAGTGCAAAAAAAAAGAGGGGTACTGGGAGGGTGTGCGTATGCCGAGAGAGACGGAGGGGCTCTCACTTTTGAAGGTGGTTGAAGTCTTGCCAAGATATTTCATATTCATAGTTAAATATTCAGCGCGCATGGTGGACAGGGGCAATTTCTGCAGTCAGCCCGCCATTCAAAAGTGAAAGGGATGTGGCTTGTGGATGAAGGGAGCAAGAGAGATAGACACGCATGGGGCTTCATGGTAGTCAGATGAGAGGCTGCCAGCTGCTGATGGGTGACTGTTTGAGCGTGGCGCCTCAGGACATGCCCGTTGAAAGGCGATGCGATCCGATACCCCCACTTATGCGGGGGCTTATATACATATGCCCCCTTATGCAGAGAGGGCCCATATCAATTGCAGAACTTCCAGTGTTTTGGTCATTATGCCAAGTTGTTTGAGAGAGCGTCTTGCATGTCTGAATGGGGAATGTGGACTTACTGGGCTATGACCACTGAGAAAAGCCTCCTCTGCATAAAACCACCTTGTGGCTCCTCACAAATGTTGTATCGCACTGTGTGGAGTGTGTCGGTGCAGCTGCTAAGTGAAGAAAGTTTTGATAAAGCAACTTAGTTTCACCACTCCTACAGTAAGTCGGCAGGGCTCACTCTATGGATGAGAGACAAATGAACAGTATTACGATGCAGTTCTATACAAACAGACAATGACTATAACTTCTCAAGTGACGCGCAGTAAAATCCGGAGGTAAAAGTGTCAGTTCACCGTAAGTACAAAAACATGTTCCTCTCTTAATGGTACCATACAGCCACTCTTGTCCAGGTTTAAATATGTCTATGATATTTCTGACTTAATCCCATACAATGGAGGTGAATGGAATTTACTAGTCCCTACTATAGGGACTATTACATCTGCTGAATGTAGTTTTAATGGAAACTGTTCACTGTGGATTATCATCAGCGGGGCATTGCTTTGGGAAAAGATGTTGCTGTTATATTTAATTTGTCAATGCAGTGAGCACCACATACAACCTTCATTGTAGGCTGTTAAGGTGAAAACAGAAATCTAAGAGACAGATAATGTATGCTAGATATACAGAGGGGTCCCTTGACCTCTGACCTAAAAAAATCCCGAAAGGAAAATAGTAGCTAACAGGGATGTCAAAGTTAACGTGATAATAACGCATTAGTTTTTAATGCCAACATGCAATTTTTAGGTTGTAGTGGGGAGTGAAGATATTGGTATCATATGAAACTAAAAAACCTGATGAATCCATTGGTACCGACTATGTCATACTAGCTCGTCATGAACGAGGTTAAATAACGCTCCAAACTTAAACTTACCCACAAGTCTCCCCTTTACAGACATGCCCACTTTATGATAATCACATGCAGTTTGGGGCAAGTCAAGTCAAGTCAGCACACTGACACACTGACAGCTGTTGTTGCCTGTTGGGCTGCAGTTTGCATGTTATGATTTCAGCATATTCTTTATGCTAAATGCAGTACCTGTGAGTGTTTCTCGAATATATTTGTCATTCTTTTGTGTTGTTAATTGATTTCCAATAATAAATATATACATACATTTGCATAAAGCAGCATATCTGCCCACTCCCATGTTGGTAAGGGTATTAAATACTTGACAAATCTCCCTTTAAGGTACATTTTGAACAGATATAAAATGTGCGATTAATCATGATGAACTATGGACAATCATATATATATATACATATGTACACACTGTATATATACAGTGTATATATATATATTAATTAAGCTGTGAGTGTTAGTGGTAAACCAGTGTTTCCGCCTACACCCATCAGAGCTCATTAACACTCCATATGTAGCTCTAAAGGCATAAAGGAGGTTTATCAATATGAACAATTGTACAACATAATTTAATCTAAAAAGATGGAGCAAGAATGAATACTATCTCTTTGAGCTTACATTATCCATCTCTTGTGCACAGCTAAATCCACAAATTGTTGTTTTTACATTTTTGTTTGTGTACAGAATAAAAAAAGATGAGACAAAGTGTTACTCACTGATCTTTAAAGGTGTTACATACTGTAGGTGCACTTTTTCAATTTGGACAGAATCAGACCACTTCCAGACTTTATGCTAAGCTAGGCTAACCACATCCTGGCTTTACCCAAGGCCTATTGAATGAGGCTGAGTCACGCGTCATCAACATAGCTTCGGGGTACAACACATGCGTATTAAAATCTGGTCAGCACTTGCTGAAATTGAGCCAATCGCAACGCAACTCCAGTTACATTGCGCATGTGTCCTACCCCATACCCTAATGGTATGTGTCCACAGGCTCCGACCTTTCCATGCTTCCAATTCATTGTCAATGTAAGCAGCCGTGCAAAGCATTCTGGTAGCGTGGCGGCGCGATTCGAGAAACAGAGCGTCACGACGCCCGCTCCTCTCGAAACTCCCAAGAAACTTTTAAAATAAACGTTGTCGATCCAAAATAAAGACGGATTCAGTAACTGCATGGATTATTTCTCGCCTCAAATGTTTTCAGAAACACATTTAGGTGAACTATTTTCGTGAAATAAGAGAAGAAAGGTTCCAAACGATCCTCCATACTGTTACCGGTTTGAAAGCTGGGAGCAGCAGTCCACGGAGGGAAAGCATTCGTCCAATCAGGAGCCTAGTGTGTTGTGTCTAGTGGCAGCCCATCAAGCGTCCAATGCAGGGAAGCGGCGCGTGCCCTCGCGATAAAAAACGCCCCTGTGGACATGTACCATAAGACCCATGTGCTCCCGTGTCCCAGCCTCCTTCCATAGGCCTTGGCTTTAGCTTTGAACATTGATATGATGTCAATCTTCTCATGTCAACCTCAGAAAGAAGGCAAAGAAGTAGATTTCCCAAAATGCTGAACTATTCCTCCCTACTGTACTGTGTGTAACGGTGCAGCTTCAGGCTCATCATTGAACTTAGTGTCAGTTTCAGTGAACAAGCAGATACAGAATATATACTGTATGGAACGTTGAACGGTGTGCAAAGAATGTGGTTGTAACTTTGAAGCCACTTGAGGGGAAAATTGAGGGACAATCATGTTTCAAGAGGTTTCCAATCAACACTTGTTAACTCTATGTGGTAAGTGTGGCTATGCAGAAGTTGTGTTACACTTTAAAGAGTGTAGCGTTTCCTCGTTCCCACCTCCTCTCCTGACTGTCAGTTCTCCATCAGCTCCGCTTACTGAGAGGATAAAAACACACACATCCCTTCTTCCTGTGATAGTGCAGGTCACACCTCTCGGTTCGGAAGAGTGGGAGTGATTAAAAAATGACAAGGAGACATGTCGAGTGACGAGTGTTATTCATCAAAGAGCTCCACCTCGCTCCGTATCAGAACCAGCCGGTCCACAGGGGGGGAACTGGGGCGGGAAGTGAATCCGCTCCCCTCCGGCCCCAATCCAGACCCCCAAATGCTGATCCCCCCCCTTCCCCTTCCCCTGATACACGTCCAAGTGATTACACTACACCCCCCCAACCCCTCACTCACACAGAAACACACACACACAGGCACACACACACGCTCAGAGGGGCTAATTAAGGCTTTAATATGCAAATGAGAGCCGCAGTAAATTACACAGCTGGCAAATATGCCTGTTTTTGCCTGAAAATACATCAGGAGTGCAGCGAGGAGTGTGTTGCTGCTGTTGTTGTTGTGTTTGCAGAGAGACAGGGGATTGCCCCCCCACCCCCCACCCCACAAACCCCCATCTAACTCCCCCTAAGCAACCCAAGCCCCCCCCCCCACCCCTCATGTGCTGGAGTGACTCATCCAGCTTTGTCCCTTTCAGAGGTATCAGGAGGAAAAGTCGACTCTCGGCACAAGTAATGTTGCATTTCAGTGAGGGACACAACCAGAGGTTTGTGGCTTTGAACACGAACGTTCTCTAGTGTGATAATATGAAGCTAGGTCCGGCTTTGATTTGATAGCAGACGCTCTGAGAACAGTCTGAAAAATGTGACATTTCATTTACATATTCAATTGTTTGAATGTAGTTTTCAAATATGAATTATTTCTTTGGGACACTATGCAGTCTGCTTCTCTTCACTGCTGGTTAGGTGGATGGCTCACAATGTCATTATTTTTGTAAACCATGGTTACCGCCTCGCGGTTGTATGCCTCCACCAGCCAGTCAAGCTGCAGTTTACATCCATATGTTTGTCCAAAATGTCATCACTTCATCATTTTATCCTTTTAGACATTTGTGTGAAATTGTCATAACTAGTGCAGTGCTCTTACAAAACATGCCTGTTCAGAACAGGCCGAATGCTTGGCCTGTAGAACACATCATCTCAACCCAACCGGTCCAGAGCCTGGTTCTGCTCAAGGTTTCTACCCGTTAATGGGGAGTTTTTTTTTTTTTTGCCAATGTCGCATAAGAATTCATGCTCATGGGGGATCTCTTGTTAGGTCTCTAAGTTATAGAGTGCGGTCTAGACCTGCTCTATATGAAACGTGTCTTGAGATAACTTCTGCTATGATTTGATGCTATATAAGAATAAATTGAATTGAATCTAAGTCGCGGCTACGCGGTCAGAAACACCGGTGAAATACACTCTGGTGGCAAACTGCCTGGGGCCCAAGGGTCCCAACAGCAATACATTTATTATGATGTTTAGATATGAAAAGTAATGAATTATGCTACTATTCTAACTCATTGTACCACAAAAATAACTTACAAAAGGCCCCCAAAGCACTTAAAAAACATGCACCTCATCTGTATACTACTTATTGTGTACTGGCATGGCATTTTTCAAAGGGGTCCCTTGACCTCTGACCTCCAGATATGTGAATGAAAATGGGTTCTATGGGTACCCACGCTCCGTTTTAGTGCATTTCAAAGGAATTGCAATGGAATTGCAACAGAATTGCGTTGCTAGGCAACAGTTTGGGTACATGTTTACTTCCTGTCAGCTGATGTTATTTACATACACTGCAACCGGAAACAAACTGGGACACATTTAGAATGTTTACGTTTAAAACCGTGTAATGGGCTATATATTGTATATTTGTGACATCACAAATGGACAGAAATCCTAACGGCTTGTTTCCAAACGTACAATTTCTGAATACGGGCTGTGTGTGTTTTTCCGTATATTGAGCGTTTTAACAGTATTTATATATCACTTAAACCTGTTTTATAATATAAAAGACATGAAAATCTCACTTTTTACAATATGGGACCTTTTAAAGCGTGATTTTTTTGGTGAGCTCATCAGAAATGAGATGTTCTCTGGTGATTCACTCGGTTAAATAGTTGTTAAAAACAGTCTCTCCTTTACGCTATTTGAACTATGTGAGTTGTGTGGTTGTGGTGTGGTTCCAGTAGGTGATTGACTGATCTGGTAGCAGTGTGAACCCTGCCCCCCCCCCCCCCCCCGCTCGGAGCCCATTCTCCGCTGCCCTCTGAGGCGTTGCTGGGAGGTTTGTTCTGCCTGGTTGCTGTTGTCTGCCCACGTACTCTGTTCCCCAGAGCACCAGTGTCATCATGATGCAACTGAAACCTGAGTGCCGACTACATGCATGGTCAGGCTGTCCTGTCACCTAGCCACCCTACTGGGACTGACCGTGACAGGAAGGGTGCCCGAAAACATACCCAGAGACCTCTTTGTTTCACGCTGTTCCTAAAATAAGACTCCACACTCCTTTAAATGGTGCCCTCTGTGCGCTACATTTCCCACAGCAATCTCTCCACAGACCCGTACAAACACATGTATCTGTTCTCAGATGTCACTCCCCGTACCTCTCACATTCACAGAAATGTGATCTAAAGCCAGTAGACTAAACTGAGGCGTGAACAGTCAAGGTTGTTGGATGAAATAAAGAGTAGCCACGGCAGATCTTTTCACGGATATCAACAGATATCAGACAGCTGATATCCATAGCCATGTTTCATTATGGCTACATATTCAACGCTCGCTACAACCCTCATGTGGAAAGTGTTAAAGTCTAAACATCACAAAAACAATGTTTAAAGAGAAGGGCTGCATCCATTTGGGGGGTTGATAATAGCCTTTGAAGCTACTCTATTGATTTTTCTTTGGTCTTGTTCGATAAAAGAAAGGTTCACTGTATTTCCCCTTCAGGTCTTTGCAAGTCCATATTTTTCATATGCATTTTTTTAATCCGTCATCCGATAAAAATCATTACGAACAGAAACCTCGCATTTTATTATTCTCTTTGTTGCGAAAATTTGCAATACAAGACAAACCTGAATTAATTACATGGGTGCAATGGATAGTACTCGACCCAAACGGGGCTAATGAATGAATGACATTAGCAAGAAGCTATCGTTTAGCTGCCTAGAGCTCAATCACTACTGTCTAATCTTTCCTACATCCTTTGTTTTGCGACCATCCCTGATTCTAAGCTGTTCCGCAATCACCCGCCACAATCTATCTTTAAAATCGACATCTCTGCATTCTTTTATTTCTTTATCATAAAGTGCTTTGTGCCAGGAGAGGTGAATCAGTTTATCAGATGTCGTTTTGGATGATGCCGTTTGCATGGACGGTGGCTCTGAGTGGTCAAACAACCCTCTTTTTCGACAAATGCAAAAAAAAAACGCAGCAAATCAAACCTGTTCCGAAAACTTTAATGACGGACGAAAGTTTCGGAGTCGGAGTGTTAACGTGATTGACACAATATGAGGTTATATACATTTTTAAATGTGCAATAATTTCGGACAAAAAATACGGACTTGGTGTGCAAATGCCTTTAAATTGATATATTGCTAATTGTCATTATTTGTATCCAATAGTTTTTGAGGGTTTTTTACTGTTGTTTCTCACTTGAGAGCAATCATGGTTAAACAAGGCTAATCGTTTACAGGCAAAAACCAGCTGCTCTGGCTGTATTGAGCTAAATGCTAACATCCCCATGGTAACAGTGGCAATGTAAACATATTTATTGTCTGCATCCATTGCTTGTGTTTCTTGGCAATCTTGGCACCACATGTTAGCCATATGGCTAACTTACTTTGACAAACCTGGATTACCAAAGTGAGCAACATCTCGTGGCAATTACTGCACTTAAATGCGGGTCTCACATTTCAGCCCAGTCACACAGCAGTTGGTGATATAGTCACAAACTTTAATGTATTGATTTGTGAACATAAACACAAATTTCACATTTTTCACGATTTTCACAAAATCAATTCCTATTGAATCCATGTAATTATGAACCGGGAAGTATGAAGAGCGGCGAACCATGTTGGAAGGAGGCCAGTGTTCGTGTCCCATGTGAAACCACAAAATGTATTTATTTGTCAAGTAACTTCCATACCTAAGTTACGGCACTTCCGGAGTTATTTTAACCCAAATCACAACCTTTTCCTAAACCTAACTAAGTAGTTTTGTTGCCTTAGCCTAACCAAGTCGATCTATTCCTAAACCTAACTGAGTAGTTTTGTGTGTCACGTGTTGCAGATACGTTGTATCCCAGAATAGGAGTACTGTTTGGTTTCTATGGCTCCATGTACACTGTACATGATGGGTACTTAAAGGCAACAGGAACTTGGTGTTCAATAGGGGCCCACAGCTCAAATTTGCCCCTGGGCCACATAGTGGGTTAGTCCAGCCCTGCCCATTCTCTTATTGGCTAATCTGTAAATATGACCATTTGAGCTGTTCCAACATGGAAATTGATTTTCTTTTTGGATGGAACTGAGTTTGAAACACAGTTTCAAAGTGTTTAAAGGCATCAAGGTCAAACACTTTGAGCATCATTTCTAATATGAAAGGTGTCGTATACAATCAGTAGCCACTTTATTAGGTACACCTGTACAATCTGATGCAATCCAATACATGTGTTCTGCTTTTATGATGCCTGTAATGTTCAGGGTAGAATATGTGGCAGAGCTGTTGTATTGAATTGCAATAGATTGTATAGGTCTAACACAGTGACCCAGAGGTCACTGTGTTAGACCTATACAATCTATTGCAATTCAAGTGCATGTAGTGCAAGCGTCTTTGAGATTACTAAAAAGCGCTATATAAATCTAATATATTATTATTATTATTATTATTATGTAAAGGCTTTATTTAACAAAATAGAAGTAATGTTATTAAAAAGGGGCGGCTGTGGCTCAGAGGTAGAGCGGGTCCCCTATCAATCAGAAGGTTGTCAGTTTGATCCCCGGCTCCTCCAGTCCTAACAAAGTCTCACAGCAGTTTGTGAAATAGTCACGAAATTGAATCTATTTGATTCGTGACGCTCTGCACGACTTTTAACAACTTATTTTTAGTATGTTTTCCTAAAAATGTCCAGCAACACGTGACACGTGTCAAATTCCACTCGAAAAAATAAAACTATTTAGTTAGGTTTAGGAAAAGATTGACTTGGTTAGGCTTAGGCAACAAACTACTTAGTTAGGTCTAGGAAAAGATCACGGTTTGGGTTAAAATAATTTCGGAACTACTGTAACTTAAGTACGGAAGTTACGTGACAAATAAATCAAATTTGACTTGTGGTTTCACACGGGACACAAACAGCGGTCCCCTGGGTGAAAGTCGTGTGTTTTTTGACCCACCCATCCACCCTGACCTCCTCCCTATATGTGCTGTTTGCCACTCTCTATACTTCCTCTATACATTATATTCTGTGACTATTTCGCAAACTGCTGTGTGACTGGGCTGCCAGTCCGCATGTCCAAGTGTCCTCGGGCAAGATACTTAACCCCACATTGCTCCCCAAGGCCGTGTCATCGGTGTGTGAATGTGGGCGTGAGTGGGTGAATGTTGACATGTGGTCAGAAGACTAGAAATACTGTCTATACTATATATACTATATAAATGCCATAAAGTCCATTTACCAAAAATACTTTTAAGCATTAAAATACTTTGTTGTCCTTTTGGTTCCTCTCAAAGAACCACAACTGCTGCTGTCACCCCCCCCCCCCCCCCCTCCACTGGACCACTGAAACAAACTACTGAACATCCTTCCTGCACACACACACACACACACACACACACACACACACACGCTCCATGCTGCTGTAATTATCACTCAGTGAGACAACCTCTAACAGCTACACCTTGCTGACATGCGACATTCAGGAGAGGACACTCTCCAGCGTTATCACTGAACTCCTCTGCCGGAGAACGGCTGACAGGACGCTCACGTTGGCTAAATCCAAAGCCAAATATTGAAGCATCAAACAGGTAAACAGGCTGCCGAGGCTCCCTGGTTCCGACCCGCGATTAAGAGCGCGCTGGGCAGGGGAAGTTTAGTGCATTAGCTGGGTTTACAGAGTCCCCCTGATAAGGATGTATAAACAGCTCCACCTTGCAACGGCTACAGAGAGAAGTTGCCCCTCAGAAAAGACTGCTTTCCACTAGGGCCAGGGTGCATGAATATTTTAGATGGGTAAATAATTAATAATTAACAGCAAACAGGCCAGTGATCAAATGGAGCAGCGTGGCAACAGACATGAAAAATTAGACTCTTGTAAACAAAGACAAGAGGACCCAGATTTTCCTCCACTCTTGCCACCTTCTTTTCTCGCCTTTTAAATATGTGCATCTTCAATCGCCCCCCCGCATCGTCATAAAAAAACCACACACATACAAAAGGCACATGTCTGAACACACAAACATATAAAACCATATCAGCGGCTCTGTCAAACACACACAAAGTGCTGCCATAACCCCTCCGTCACTCGCTCACATTCATACCCACACTTATTTTCCTTCAGAAGAATGAAATTTTCACGTATTCCTTGGCGACCCGGGGAATGTGACTGAGCGAGAACACTTGATCTGGCCACCCGCTGCTTTCTGATGGAAAGATTTGCTTTTTAATACAATCGTCACTCCTCCCACCTGGATATGCCACGCCAAGACAAATCCCAGCTGTGTGACTCCAAAACCTGACAGAGCTTAAAAATTCCCTTATTACCATTCCCTTAAAATATCCAGCCACACTAACTCCCAACAATGGTGGAAATGCTAATCACGTCTCTCGGCGGCTTAGAGGAGCATGAAAACAGAGCCGCCAATATGGAGGCTTTGGTGCATGTGCAAAAGTGAGGAAGAAGAAGACGACGACGAAGAAGCTTTAATGACACACATTCACAGAAGCGTCATGGCTCTTAAAAGCCGCTTCTCCAAAATCTGGCGCATCTTGCCGCTTGACTTTAGCCAGAGGAGACATTTCATAAAAATCAGACTTAATCGTGTAAACAACACGCAGACAAACAGAAAACCACTGCAAACAAAAATAAAACAACTTTGGAAGCTGTGCACGGATCGCCTTCAGAGTTAATTTTAAAGTAAGCATTCCGTTCCTTGGAGATTTTAATTAATGCTTTAATATGCAAATAAGTTAGCAGAGATAAAATCATGACAAACAGATGGCAAGTGTGGGTAATTATTTTGTGAATCCAGCAGGGGCATGTATTAAAGTTATGGCATCGTTTTCCTCAGGCCTCTGCAGCCATGGATGGTAGAGGGGGGAAAAAAACAAGTACCACTGATGAACCGAGACACAAATGACTTACTTGTGTCTCCAAATGACAAATGAGACCACAGTGAGACTGAATACATCACAAAAGACTAGACGTTAAGGATAAGTAATCCTCAGTCACCAGTACCCCTTCATTCTAAATTAGGAAGGGAAATTGAAATGAAAGCAGCAGTCATTTAAACGCCTGCAGAGCTGAAACACAAAGTGTGTCCATTTTACTTCGAGAGCATCTCCGGTAGCCTGTACTGTTTACAGCGGGCAGGGCGAGAGGTCCATACACAGCTGCGTAGCAACACAAATCACAATTCATAACACCAGGTAATGTTTTTAAGCTTTAAATAATCCTGTTGATAAAACAATCTCACCACAAGGTCTAATTAGTAGCTACAGTTTCAATGATATCACATGCAGCAGATGGAGATGTCATGGATGTTCAAATTTCCATTTTTCTGAGCCCTTCAAGGACTTCCCCTCCATGCCGGGTTAAAAGTTGAGATTGGAAGTTCGTTAGGATCACAAGATTACGTGAAAATCCATTTTGTCAGGCTTCAAGTCACTAGTGCAGCATCCGTCGAAGACATGCCTGTTCAGAACGGGCTGAATGCTCGGCCTGTGGTGCTGCTGCTTACAGTATAGCTTTCTCGAGAACCGTGAATCATACAAACAACTTCACACTCGACACCGCGCTTCCTTTAGTCCTGAGCAATACACCTGTCATGACATCAGTCACACACCCAAGTCCCGGCTACTCGTGTCAGAAACACTGATGAAATACACTCTGGTTCTCAGGGGAAGACTTTACCGTTAAGCCTGGGACACACCAGGAACGTCAGCAGCGTGTCGCGGCTGCATTACCTGTTGTTTTTTATTTTGGCATCTGTGTTAACAGGTTAAAGCAGCCACATCACGCGCGTCTCACTACGTATGCAGACGACAGAGGGCTGTTTGCTTGTTTACTCAAAGATTATTCATATTGAACGTGTCACATGTCCAAACTGCACCAAATTTGAAAAAGCCCTCTCTTGGGTCCCCAGCAATACACCCACTAAGTATGAAGTAGATCTGATGAGCGGTACTCGAGATATGCGAAGGACATACAGACACAGAGACAGACAGACACAGTCCACGCTTTATAGTTAGATGCGTTTGTGTCCAATCAGCGTCCTGTGAGGAGCTACTGGCAGCCACGGCCGTGGTTATATGTGTGTGTGACGACACAGAGAGAAGACACACACACACTATACTACTGTTTGCTAAGAGGTTGGGTAGATGCTGCAGTAGCATCAGTTCTATCAGAACTGAAGAGGACTTCTTCATTGAAAGAAGAGCAAAGAACAGTACTGAAGGCTTCTCTCGATGGAAGAGATGGTTTTGCTATTCTCCCGACTGGCTTCGGTAAGAGTTTGATTGACAGATGGTTCATTCAATCACCTGCCAAGTATTTCAAGTATTGGTAAAAAGTGCTATGTAAGTGCAGTCCATTTACCATTCACAATTCAATAGTTAACCCAGTCCCTGACAACTGGGCGAACTGATGAAGATTGTTTTGCTGTTTCCAAGGTCAAAAATGAATTTTAACCTCCATGAAATAATCCTGTTTTGGTGATCACTGTGTCCACTAGCTTCATCCTCTTATTGATAGCTAACTGTAATAGAAGACAGCATGTCTACGATCATGGACCTAACCTGTACCCAACATTACAGATCTGTCTACATCATTGTGACTTGTGTTTCAACAGCAAGGGATTCAGATGTGTAATGATAGCTGCACTTACCTGCTCCTGTGGGGGTATATGGTCCAAATCCAGGCCAGCAAGAGAACGGTTGATTCTCAGGGCCAGACACAAGGCCATCAGGCCTCCGACCTTCACCTCATTCTGACGGAGGTCCAGCCGCTGAATCTGACCACTCTCTGCAAGGAACTCTGCCAACGCCACAGCACCTTCACCAAGGAAAACATTGAGATGTTAGAGGAGGCTTGACATTTCTTTTACCCCTAACTCTTTCGCTGTGCTATGACCCGCCGGATTGCGGGCGATCCCGACCGACTTTACTGTCTTTCAGAGGCTATAGCAGGTTGTGTTTTAGAGCTAGAGTGAAGGTACAGATATCACATGAAACTAGAACCCAAGGAACCCACTAGTACCAACCATTTCAGTCCAGCTTGTTGGCAAGGATGCTAAATAATGCTCAAAACTTGGCATGGTCATTTCCAAAGGGGTCCCTTGACCTCTGACCTCCATATATGTGAATGTAAATGGGTTCTATGGGTACCCACGAGTCTCCCCTTTACAGACATGCCCACTTTATGATTATCACATGCAGTTTTTGGAATGTAGTATAAATGTGTTATTTTCTCCTATTCTAAAATGATGTATTTGAATATTTCTGCATACTGGGGTCCCTAAACAGTCTTGGAATTACATAAATTGGGTATCACTGTAAAGCTGAGACTCTTGTGGATCCAATGAGTCCAACTGTATTCATGTGTATTCCCCATAGGAGACATTTAATTGTAGTGAGACCATTTTTTTTTAAACGTGACCTGACTGTATAAAATGACCTGTGGTGACCTCTAGGATAATCACAGCCTCATGAAACTTTACAGCCACAATTCAGAGGATGAATGGATCAGACTAGAGACCTAGAGCATTCAGAGGATGGATGGATCAAACTAGAGGCCTAGAGCATTCAGAGGATGGATGGATCAAACTAGAGACCTAGAGCATTCAGAGGATGGATGGCTTTCCTAGCTAGATTGACAATAGGGGGGTTTCTGAGCAGTTTACACAACACAAGTTCTCGCCATCGATCGCCAAAAAATGCAATTCTTGCAGAAATCTCAAAATGTCAAAAGTGTTTGATCCCAAATCACAGCATGGCTTTTTCTATGGTGTTCCTCAAGGTCTTGGTGTCTTAATGTGGTATTTTGGAGGGATTATTGATCATGTTTATCAATTCTTGAGTGGTAAAAAAAGGTTAAATTCAGCACCAAATCTGTGTAACAAATGGTATCAACCCACAAATTGCTGCAACAACTTATGAGACATAATAGAGCATGGAGATGACCATCATATACTTCTATCACAATGTTCTAAACCCTTCTACACTTTTACAATTCATTTAAACTAATTCATTCATTCATCTTTATTTCTGATTTATGACTAGAACAACTTGACACACAGTGCTGAGCTGTATGTCAAATTAATCTTCATGTCCCCAGCTTTCAGACGATGTACACCACTTCTATGTGACATCTACTGTTGACCTGCTATCTCCCCCTAAACACCCCCTGTACCCCCCAGAAAAAGACAAAAACAGGTCTGTTGAGGGTTAACTAGAAAATCTATGGTTCAGCTTCAGACACTGCATCCAGAGCAACTCTTCCTTTAGAAATGCTTCTAGAAATAAAGTTTGACTGTGCTTAGGTAAAGCACACTGCTGGTCTCTCTAATGTAGTTTAGCTACATATTAGAGCATTACAAGGAGATGATGACTGATCACGGGGTCATTATAAGATACAGTAATTGTGGAGAGAAAAAGAAAATGCGTATGTAGTGTTCTGTTCACTACTAATAAAGCTTCACTCATGGACAAAACAATTCTAGGGCAAAATTTCAACAACCTAAAGGAAGTTTTAGATGTCACTGATCCAAATTACCAGTTTAAAAAGACGTAACTGATTATTTAAAGATCAGTTCGTTCATTGAATAGACGATTGACAGCAAATAATTGGCAATTATTGATAATCGATTGAGCACAAATTCGAAAAAAATAATCGGTTCCACCTTCTCTTACTTGGTCTTCTACAGCACTCAGTGTCTTTGAACTGTTGGTTGGACAAAACAAGTTATTCAAAAGTGTCAGTTTGGGGTCTGGGACATTGCCAGATATTTTCCACTATTTTCTTTTAACGTATTATAGAATAATTAATGCAGAGAATAATCAGCTCCAAGGTCTCTCTTGTAAAAGAGAGTTTTGATCTCAATGAGACTTCCTGGGAAAACAAATGTAAAATAAAAACAATATATAATAATCAGCAGTTGCCTTCCTATCTCAATTCAAAACTAGTCTAAACTACACTTATTATATTAAATATAGTTATGTATCATATGAAGATTATTGTTTATTGTTTTATAGGGCAGTGGGTAGAAATGGAGCAAATATGATTAAAACAAGTTATTTTTATAAAACGCTCACTATAGCCTGACAGTAATGCATGAGACAGGTAATCTGAAAAAAATCCTGTTCCTCTGTGTCCTCCGGTGCTCCTAACGGCATCTGCAAGACTTAACAGTCCGGAGGAAAACAAGCAGTAAGAGCTGATCTGAAGTCTGCCGTCCAACTGCCTTCTCTGAGCAGCTGTCAATCACTCGCAAACTCTGACCAAACGGTCAAACTAGGCAGCGCTGATCAAATATGAATCAATATTCTGTTACTATTTCTCTCCTCACATGTTTTCAGAATCATCTTGTAGTGTACTGTTTAGCTGTAAAATTAGAAAGTTTGTGACCCGGCAGCCATGTTGAGATCTCTTGAGGAAATACCAAGCAACGCCCACTAGTCGGAGCACAGCCAATAGGAACGCTCTCTCTCTCTCTGAAATGACCTGTGATTGGTCAAAGTCTCTCGTCACGGGCTAGATGTTCTAAAGCCTGAAAACAGAGCCATGAGGAGGTGCAGAAGTCTAGTTATCTCTCAGAACACTTGAATTACAATATGCTGAAAGGTTATTATGGGATTTTTTGCCCAATGATGCCAAAACCGTGTTGCCTACTGAACCTTTAAGATAACTATCACCATTTAAAAACAACAAAAATATTGATTATTTTAATCTTGATTAAATGACTGTACTTTGTGTCTCCTTCAGTTGTAAATTCAAATGCAATCCCAACAGTGGATCATGTAAAAGACAGCATATGTAATGTTGTACCTTCACATGTGATGTTGGCTTGGGCCAGGCCGAGGTGCAGCAGCGAGCAGTTCATCATCAGAGGCTCCCTGATCACCTGCATCCCCTCGTTCCCCAGGAGGTTCTCACCCAAATCCAGGACCTGCAGGACCTTCAGCACGGGCTGAAAAACAGCATTCATCTCAGCTCTTACTGGGCCTTGGACTGTTCAAACTGGATCCAGGGACATGGTACCAACAAAGACTGAAGACTTTTAATCACTGTTTTTTTAAAAGTAAAAGATGTGACTTCACGCAACAGTGCAGCTTTTGCTTTAGACTCTGTGTAGTGTGCTACTTTCAATATGGAAAGGCTGAGAATTTTTAATCATCATTATTATTATTATTATGCGGTGATTATTATTCCTTTTCAAAAATGTTTCCTCTCGTGTTAAACGCTCAGAACTTCTGTTTCCACTCTCCAGAGCCACATTAGCATTGAAGGTTGATTAGCTGGCGCATAAAGCTGGGGGTGTCTGGGGCACAAGAGGCCCATGTTGCCCAACAGCTTGAAGAGGAACGCGCCACCCACTCCTCGGTTGCCCCCTCGCCTCACCACCCTTGTTAAACTCCTCTGGTCACTGCTCTGAAGAGCGAGGGAGCGCGGGGGCGGAAAGGAAGCCAGGAAGGCAACAGACAGACCCGGAGAGCGTCTTCTTTTGAGTTAATTTGCACCACGGTGACAACAAACACACTTGAGAGGGTCCCCCCCACCCCTCCCTTTTTCCTCGCCGAGTCGCGGCACACACAGAGGCACCGCCACATCCAACGCGTGGCGAGAAGCTTCTCCAGTGAAGAGGGGAGGAGGAGAGGGGAGGAAGAGCATCTCGAATGGATATGCACGAGGGATAATAGCAGACAATTAAAGAGGCGACTGCGTGGTTGAGAGTGTGTGAGAGTCGAGCATGGTTGAAGCCTGTCAAACGTAAACCACGGGAGGGTTGGAGTGAGAAGTTTGAGGGGGGTAAGAGTGTGAAACCACCAAAAACACAGTATGCTTTCACACATGACATGCTGGCTTTAAACAAAAAAAACAGCGGAACACATAAAGTAGAAAAAAAACAAGAAAACGTGAGCCCTGCGTGACATACTCACCTCTGAATTGTTTTTTTTTTAAACAAAGAGTAAGTTTAGACATCATTAGCCAAATTCTAGAACTGGGAGTCAAGTGGATTTTGGCCCACATCTGCCCCCCTTGTCTTAGTCCCTTACGAGCCACGAGGACAGAGAGGAACCAGAAAGGTTAATAACAGCTCTCCTCGTCATCATATTCGACACGACCAGCTACGGGTCTAATTATCATCATTATGGCCTGTGAGGACATCTATTTATCCCTGTGACTGGCAGGCCACATGAGCACCCCTCCTTAACACACATCTATTATTTAATCAAAGTGTTCCTTCTTTTGGTAGCAGTGGAGGAGACAGGGGAAGTGTACGTGTGTGTGTGTGTATGTGTGTGTGTGTGTGTGTGTGTGTGTGTGTGTGAGCGTACGTGGCAGGCCTTTAATTTCTAGCCTTTTGACTTCCACAGTCGCCACTCACATGACAGGAAGGTGCAGTTTATGCTGCCAATCAGGCAGAAGGAATGCATGTTATTAGGAGTGTACAACGAAACGTGTGGAGGCGGGACTTTTTCGGGGGGGGGGGGATTCTCTGGATGAGGCAACCGCTCTTCATTTCCTCATTACCGGATAAAGGAAAGCAGGTATCAGCTGGACAGTTTAACTCAGTTTAACAAAGCTAATGTGGCCGCTCTGATCACTTCACGGTTCACGAGATAGAATCTTCTAAAGTTCGAGTATCTTCAGCATGAAATTCCCTCTTTCTGTTTCCTTCCTTGATTCCTTCCTGAGCTAACTTTGTCAATATGCACTAACTCAGACTGCTGAAGCCTTGTGTTGGCTTCAGGTAAACTTTGGAATGAATTTAGCTTGGAATGAGGGCTGTGGATTTTGTCCCGCATCACTTAGTCTCTTAATCATTTCAGGGTTCAATACAAAAGTTTCCATAGTAACAAATAATTTCTCTTAAAATTACAAGTAACACGTTATTTTAAGAATGAGCAATGATGAGATGGCTAAGATGGCAAACAGCCTACCACAGGTAAAGCTAGCAGAACCCCCAGAGGTGGATCGTCTTGACTCGGGAGAACCATAGAGGGCAGTGGGTGTTGCGTCGGTTGGCGAACAGATCCACCTCCACCTCCACCTTCAGAAACCACAGGTGCTCTGAGGCCTACAACCACAGGCTCTCCAGGCTATCCTCAACAGGGCAGCGGACCGAACTCCACCAAGCCTGTTGATATAAGGCACCGTAGTATGGTTGTCCGTCACCAACACCTGCCTCCCCGTATCAGGGGCCTGAAGTGTTAGGGGACTAAGAGTACTGCCTGCAGCTCTAGGAGGTTGATTCGTCGGTCCTGCATCGGGGCCACACACCACCTACCACTCTCCCCAGGCAGGTCCCTCCCTACCTCATCAGGGATGCAATCGTGAACACCGGGACGTAGGAGGTCCCAGAGGTGTTCCCTGCAACAGGGGGGGTGAAGCTGCCCTAGACCCCAGCACCTTGCATGACGGTCAACGCTGTCACCGTTACACCCCGCCACAGTTGCAAACTGCCTGCAGCAGGGCCGTCCGTCTGTGGTACGACAGAGCGTCCCACAACCTGCACGCGTCAAGCACAACCCCCAGATACTCCACCTGTTGGTGTGGCAACGGGTGCTCCCCCCCTTTCAGTTGATCGTAAACCCCAACTTGGTTAGATGTAAGATCAACTCTGGGCTCTCTGATGACGATGAGGTCTTGATGACGAAACCCCTCATGCCTCGATTGCGCAGCGACTGAAGAGCCATGTCCATACATCTACTCAAGGTGTGGGGGGGCCGGGGCATAGCAGTTTGTTGAACTCGTAGGCTATATCCTGGAAGGCGAAACATAGTAGTTTCCTGTGTTTTGAAGCCTGCTCGACCTGGAAGTATGCATCCTTTAAGATGGTGGCAAACCAATCACCCGACTGCACCAGACCCAGTAACCGCTTGATGGTTGATACAAAATCCAAAATGGGTATGAAATATCCTGTCTTCCTGGGAAAACAGGAAGTATAACCCCCCTCGGTTTGAACGGGAACCACAGACACAGCCTGTTTCTGTAAAAGGTTCTGGATCACTGCTGAGAGGTAATCCATCTCCTTCTGAGAGGATAGATTCACCGGCCATGAACGGAGGAGGACCGCTGTAGGACTGGAAAAAATAACCCTAGCCACGGCAGCTTCTATGGGTACACCGTAGGATACACTGTTGTTGATGTGCGCCTCCTCAAAAATGTAACTACACATTGTAGCTATGGCCATTACGGAGAAACCATGTGGGGACTTCTGATTGGTCAGCACAGTCTGATGTTGATGGAGAAAAGAAAAAAATTGTATATACAGTATATATATGTTTATACATATATATTAGGGCTGTCAAAGTTAACGTGATAATAAAGTGTTAAAGCTAATTTGATTTAACAACAATAATTTTGCATTGATGCAATTGATAATTGGGAGGTTGTAGCGGCTCAATTTTAAAGCTAGAGTGAAGATACTGGTATCATATGAAATTAGAAAACCTAAAGAATCCATTGTTACCAACCATGTCATACTAGCAAAGGAAGTTAAAGAACGCTCCAAACTGATGCTAAATTTTGGTGAGGAAAAACTGTCATGGCCATTTTCAAAGGGGTCCCTTGACCTCTGACCTCCAGATCAGTGAATGTGAATGGGTTCTATGGGTACCCACGAGTCTCCCCTTTACAGATATGCCCACTTTATGATAATCACATGCAGTTTGGGGCAAGTCATAGTCAAGTCAGCACACTGACACACTGACAGCTGTTGTTGCCTGTTGGGCTTGAGTTCAGGGCCGGCTCGAGCCCTTTGGGTGCCCTTGGAAAGATTCGGATTGGAATTTAAAGATGAATGAAGATGAACTAACCCTAGCCCCGTAAACCGCAACACACATCAGACATCACAATAGTTTTAAGAGAAAAATTAAGATTCTTACTTTCATAAATAACTGTATTTATTATATAATAAATAAACAATTGGTCCCTGATATTGTTGGCTTAAAAGTGTTTAGTCAGTTTCACTAAAATGAGAGTTACATGGGTGAAAAGTGTATTTCTTTCTTTATTTATGTATTTGTTTATTTGTTAACTCAATGCATAAAATAAAGAAGGCTGCCCTCTGGCATTTAAAAAAAAAAAAAAAAAGTATTTATTCTTTTTTTTTTAGAGGGCGACCGCCTATATGCCTTAAGATGGCCCTGCTTGAGTTTGCCATGTTATGATTTGGGCATATTTCTTATGCTAAATGCAGTACCTGTGAGCGTTTCTGGACAATATTTCTCATTAGTTTTTGTTTTTAATTAATTTAAAATAATTAATATATACATACATTTGCATAAAGGAGCATATTTGTCCACTCCCATGTTGATAAGAGTATTAAATACTTGACAAATCTCCCTTTAAGGTACATTTGAACGGATAAACAATTGTGTGATTATTGCGATTAAATCTTTTAATACATTTTCAGCCCTAATATATATATATAAAAAATATATATATAAATTTGTTTGCTAAACGCATTAACACAACTTGGGATTTTTAGGTTGTAGCGGGCTCAGAGTGTAGCTAGAGTGAAGATACTGGTATCATATGAAACTGTAAA
Organism: Sebastes fasciatus; assembly: GCF_043250625.1. Classification (NCBI taxonomy): domain Eukaryota; kingdom Metazoa; phylum Chordata; class Actinopteri; order Perciformes; family Sebastidae; genus Sebastes; species Sebastes fasciatus. The sequence goes on from NC_133809.1 coordinate 30,543,927, forward strand.
AACCTGATGAATCCATCGTTGCCAACCATGGCATACTAGTTTGTCATGAAGGAGGCTAAATAAAGCTCCAAATTTACGCTAAATTTTGACGAGGAAAAATTGTCATGTCCATTTTCAAGGGGGTCCCTTGACCTCTGACCTCCAGATAAGTGAATGTAAATGGGTTTTATGGGTATCCACGAGTCTCCCCTTTACAGACATGCCCACTTTATGATAATCACAAGCAGCATATTTTTTTATGCTAAATGCAGTACCTGTGAGCGTTTCTGGACAATATTTCTCATTAGTTTTGGTTTTTAATTAATTTCAAATAATTAATATATACATGCATTTGCATAAAGCAGCATATTTGTCCACTCCCATGTTGATAAGAGTATTAAATACTCCCTTTAAGGTACATTTGAACAGATAAACAATTGTGTGATTATTCGTGATTAAATCTTTTAATCAATTGACAGCCCTAATATATACAGTATATATATACTGTATATATACAGATATGTGTGTGTGTGTGTGTGTGTGTGTGTGTGTGTGTGTGTGTGTGTGTGTATGCTGACTGTCGGCATTAACTGATTTTGTTCCAAACTAAATGCTGGTATTATGTTCCTCACCAGAGCCTTGGCCAGATGGACCATGCCATTTGCGGTGATCTGGTTGTTCCTCAGCAGTAGGACTCTCACACCTGCCGTCTGCCACCTCAGACCATCACACAGCTCCTCCAAACCTGCAGAGTAAGAAAACAACAAAAAAACAAACCATGAAATGATGGTAATTAGCTAAACGGGTTCAGCTGAACTGCTTTGTATTTGTAAGCTAAATGGCACTGACAGATGTTTAGTGGGAGTGAGCTCCAGTAACTATGGAGAAGGTTGCTACCGTGTTTGTGCTTAACCTTTTTCACATATCTGTATCAATTAGATACTATTAAAGCTGGACTGGGCATGTTTGCAGGCTGACAGTGTGAGGACCCCTCCCACTGTTTTTACCTATCCTGTTGCTTTCCTGTTTTCCCTGCAAGCTGCTGGCAAGCAAAGTTAGGTGGGTCATTCTTTAATTAGCGAAAACTGAACAAAGTGTTACTAATAATTAACAAGATTACGTGTCTCAATTGCAAACAACTTCTGCGAACATTTGCTCTGCCTCTCGCTCACACTATGTAAATTATGAACATTTGGGAATGCATTTTGCAACGAAACACTTTTGCCACTGATTTAAAGGAACAGTGCAACATTCTGGGAGCTACACTTATTTGCTTTCTTTCAGAGAGAGAGAGATGTGAAGATTATGAAGAAATAGTTACACCATGTAACTCCTTCTAAAACCACAAATTAACCAACCAAACATTAACTTCAACACATTTCTTCCAAACTGTTGAACTAATCCTTTAAGAAACAATCACGTAGGGATTCAGTCTAAATGAATCACTTGATCTGTACTTCACACATTGGGTGTGTGACACAAAAAAGCTGTGATTCCATTGGCTGAATGTAAAAAAATGATGAACTCTGACCTGTGAATTTGCACCTTAAAGGAATAGTTGGACATTTTGGCAAATATGCTTATTCAAGCTCTTTCTGAGTGAGATGAGAGCACTGATATCAATCTCATGTCTGTGCATTAAGTGCAGAGCTGGAGTCGGGACACGGTTAGCTTAGCATAAAGACTGGAAGCGGAGGGAAACAGCTAGCCTGGCTTTGTCCAAGGTTAAAAACACGCCTTCCAACACCTTTAAACACCTCTTTTCCAACTTTTAAGACGTGCTCTTTCTCACACTTCATTGTTATTTTAGGTCAACATCATTCAGCACTCACCACACCAAACATGCCCTAAACATTAATACATTTCATAAATAGGACAAAACCATGGGTTCTCAATCAGAGAAAAAAAAGACTTTTACATATCAAATTTTGCCCTGTGCAATTTTGAATACATACATATTTTGAAGTTCTGTAACAAAGATGAACATCCTACCAGCATCTGCTACAACATTGCTGCTGAGCTCCAGCGTCTGTAAAGTGGTGTTGTAGCGTAGCAGGTCTCCGAGCTGCAGGGCGTCCTGGTAGCTGTTCAGCAGGTTGTTGGTAAGGTGGAGCTCTTGCAAAGCCTTGTTTGACTTCAGTGCACCAACTACGAGCAGCAATAAAAGATGAAGAGCACCAAAAGATCAGAAACAGGATCCAGAATTTACATTACTACTTTAAAGTGCAATTATTCTCCTCAAACCTTTGAATTAGTTTGAAACATGTAGCGTGACTTTAACACTTGTGTAATTTGTTTAATTTCTAGATACTAAATCAACTTTGTCAGTGCTTCTCCATTTAGAAAATCAATATTCAAGGAAGACTGAAGGTTTAAGGAAGTGGTACGAGGCCGGTAAACTCTGGGTGTCTTAGTATGACACGCAACAACACGGAATCTAACCGCCGACATTGCAATGTGCGTCTTAACCATTAAGTTACCAGGGTGCTCTGCTAAACACAATTTATTTGTTTTCTTTTGGTTGGACTCAGAAACAAACTTTTTACATCGTTACTGTAAGTTAGTATGGCCCATTGCCACAATTATGAGAATAAGCAACAGAAAAGTAAGCAACAGAAAAAGTGTTGGCATTCACCGCGGGATTTATTGAATGTCGACATTTCTGTACCAAAAACACATTTCATAAATACGTTTCATATCAGCCTCGTGTCACGCTTTCAGAAACACACAATGTCACGTTGTTAAAGGCTCTATATATGATATCTGATATTAATAAAGCAGCAAACAAATATTGTCTATGTAAAGATATAGAGGAGTAATGTCTACCTGAGCAGAAAATGAAGTCTCTCTCCCTCTGTTTGTGTTGTAATCAGAGCTTCTCCTTGCTTTGTTGACATAGCAGAATGCATGTTCGTGCATGTGAGCGTGCCCCACTAGCTAGCTCATGGCTACCGCTCTGCACTGCTCTCATACGGTTACAGCTGATAACGCCGTCCCGACTGACGGCACCGTTGCGGAAGCGTAGAACCCACCTTCCAGTTCCCACCCAGGTTAACACTGTTAGCTCTTTCAAAACTGTTGTCGTTGTTCTCACTGTTAGCACCATTAGCCCCGTTAGCACCGTTAGCTACGAGCTGCTGCCATGTTGAGAGCTGTGGGGAGGCAATAGAAATGCTCCCAATCTCGTATTTAGCACCTTTAAGGTTTTGAAACGATTGGTTAGGTTTAGGCAACAAAACTACTTGATTAAGGTCAGGAAAAACATCATGGTTTGTGTTCAAATAATAACGTAACAACTGTAACGTAACAACTGTAACGTAACAACTGTAATGTAACAACGTAACGTACATAACAACTGTAACGTAACAACTGTAACGTAACAACTGTAATGTAACAACTGTAATGTAACAACGTAACGTACATAACAACTGTAACGTAACAACTGTAACGTAACAACGTAACGTAACAACGTAACGTAACAACGTAACGTAACAACGCAACGTAATAACTGTAACAGCGTAACTAGCATGAACAACAGGCCTTAGCAGACTTACATTACAGTGTAAAGTCAACGTTTACTTTTGGTTCCACACGGGACACAAACAGCGGTCTCGTAGGTGAAAGTCCTGTGTTTGTTTGACCCATCCACCACTCCTCCCACCTACCCTTAGTGGACTTTCTCACTTGTTACAGTCGTTATTATACCACGTAACTTTCGATAACGGTCGTTCAATGTACTACGTCACTTACTCTGACCGAATGCAAAAAACATCAACATTTAACGTGTCCCTGGTTTGCAGGAACGCACGATGCCAACGTTTTTCCCTGGCGACTGGGCTGGAATAGGACCTCGGTTGAAAAATACCCAAATCTATCTTATTTAAATTCTTTCAGAACAGTATAAGAGACGAGTGACTTTTGAAAGTTATTCTAAGCTTTGTGAGTATGTTGAGTTGTAAGCTTCTTCCACTGATTTGAATTAACATACAACAGGGCAACGGTCATTGGTGGGAAGCCAGTTGGGGGACCAGGTCCTTGTCACGGGGATAACGTGAAGCTCCCGTATGTTACACACAACTGTTGAAGCTCCTCGCTGGAAGGTAAAATGATCGGAGGCATGTGGCTGTCTATAACCTCTGGACAACAGACAGGACAGCGGTGATGAGGACGGGACTGGACTGGACAGAAATTTCACTCTTCTAACTTTGGATGGAACCACACCCCCACCCTGAATTAAGACATAGATTGTTTTAAATTGATATTAGATATGATCCATTGTACAAGTATGTCCTCTGAGTGCCAAACACGGGGCCTCCAGGTTGAAACTATGACAGACTGATTGATGGCGAGTGAACTTGAGCATGAAAACGAGAGCACAGCAGGACTCGCCGCCTCCTGCAATTACTGCGGTAAAGATCAAGTGGCACTCCTTCACCATTCTAACATGAACGAGCCATTGTTGAAGCCAGAGGTGTGGCTCCTCAGCACAGGGGACCTTACAACACACATGTTAACTTCCAAGGCCCTCTCTCTTCCAAATGTCAGCGTGTACATCATCGTAAGGATCTTTTCATCATGGTACTTTATCACATCTTTGATGGTGTTTCAGAGCTCTATCTTGTGTTTATGTGCACGTTGTGGGCATTCCCTGTGTATTTGTGTAATGTGTACTGTACTGCGGTACACATGTGTCCGTGTTGCCTGGGCCCTCGCTGCCCTCGCATCCAGAATCGATGCCGCAGATTTGATCAAGCCTGTTGGGCTGCATGTGGAATGCCAACATTGTCATCAGGCACAGTGGGAACCAAATGGTGGAATCGGTGGGATTGATCCGGTCGAGTCCACCGCGAGCGCCCAATCCCGCAATCAGAGGCCCCTCCGATCGAAGGCAATGATCCTCAGCCGGGACCCCCTGCCGGGAGGGAAGAAGGGGGGGTGTGGCGGTGGGCTCGGTTAAGGCAGAGAGGTTGGGGTGGGATGAGAGACGAGCACGGGAGGAGGGGGGTGGGTTGTGAGACCCTAAAACATCAAAGAGATCCAGGAAATGGCTGAAAATGTTGGAGGGACAAGTTTCTGTTGGGAAGAGTGGGCAGCAAACTGCGTCCATTTGGTTCTGTCTCTGCTCCCAGCTGAGAGGAGACGACAGGCTGTGTTCACTGAAGAGTCAGAAGCAGGGATTGTTTTACCAGGACATCTGATCATGTACCAGAAATAAAAAGATTTATATTTATACATTAGGGATGCATCGATTGCAAAATTATTTTCTTTTATTTTGTTTTTACTGTTATTTTTTTTCCTTTTGTGCCAGGGAAGCAAAGACCTCTTCATATAAAATAATAATAATCAAGCTGTTTTAAAGTCATTCATCATTTCATTATACTGTCTTTGAATGAGCAGAAATTCAATCATACACATTTATGAAACAACCTTTAATATAACCTTCCTTCATATGAAAAAGATTATTTAAAAAAAATAAAAATAACTGCTTCAAAAGTCTTTTCATCTGCTATACATCTACCTACTCAATGAGAAGAATGTTTCAGTACTTACACAGCCCAACAAAACTATTTGTTTTGTGAAACATAAATTAAATGTAAAAGTGATTAGAAACATAAGCAGTGTTTCTCAAGTATAGACTTTAGTTGGGCAGGCCCCTCATATATTAAAGGCCACCCAAGTATATTCGGCGACCCATTTAACATTATTCATTTTTATATTTGTATCGGTCCGAGAGAACGACGCCATCCGTGATCAGTGACTAGAAACTAGAGGACTAGAAGCAGCAGAACGGCACCAGGGAGCGGACGAAGAGCTCCGCTCTGCTGGAGCAGCCTCGGGCCTCGCTGCCTCGGCTGTCTGGGCCGGACGGATCCACGGCGGAGCCGCGGGACTACGGTAGTGCGGCCCCGATGTGCTGCTGCACTCTGCTCGGCCGGGACTGGATCCCGACCGCAAATAACCAACGCAACATTTAGCCGCCGCAAAATTGATGCAACACAACAGATAAACATCGGACACTGCCATCGGCGAATGTCATCTAATTTGCCGATAGGCCGATGGCAGTCATCAGGGCAAAAACATCGGTCGATACCAATGTTAGGCTGATAAATCGTGCATCCCTTATATATACAGTATACAGTATATACCTATATACAGTATGTGTGTGCATGTGTTTGGCCTCATAATGATTATTACTGCAACATGCTTATCTAGCTCAGCCTATTAGTAACTAGCCACGTTGCACGTGACATGTCCATGTTTGCGTGTGTGTGTCCATCCATGTGCAGCACTCAACCCCCCTCTGAGTGTTATGTTCACCCATGGTGACTGTATTTATATGTGTGTATACCCATCCAGTAATTGTGTCTGTGTGTGTGTGTGTGCGTGTCACCCATTCCCTCTCTCTATCGCCACGGATACCGTTCAGAGACAGAACAGTAGCCAATCAATGAAGGTCAGAGAGGACGGACGAAGTCACTGTACTTTGTTTGTTTTTTTGTTTATTTCAAATGACACTTTTAATCTTTTGTGGGCCACAGATAAAGTGTTCATATGCTGTGTGTGTACAAGTGTGTGTGGGAGTGTGTATAATCAAATGTACAATGAAAAAAATAAGTATGTGTATCTCAGTTTATATTTTTGTTCAAGAGACTATGCCTCCAAAGTGTATTGTGAATATGTGTGTGTGTGTGTGTGTGTGTGTGTGTGTGTGTGTGTGTGTGTGTGTGTGTGTGTGTGTGTGTGTGTGTCCTGGCTGCCAGAACCTTTATAGATGTGTGCAGCGGTGTGTAAAGTGACAGGTAAGAGATTAGGCCTGTAATCCGGGTCCAGACCTGCAGAGAGGGTCACAGGTCAAAATCTGGTCCTGCTGGCCACAGGACACACCCACGCACGCACGCGCACACATTTAGCAATGCATGTAGGCTGGAATGAATTTGTACGCACAGTCCATGCACGCACGCAAAAATGATTTAACAAACTAACAGATATATTCAGAAGCTGGAGATCAGTGAGGGAATACTGCTTTTGTGTGTGTGTGTGTGTGTGTGTGTGTGTGTGTGTGTGTGTGTGTGTGTGCACGTGTGTGCGTGTGTGTGCGTGTGTGTGTGTGTGTGTGTGTGTGTGTGTGTGTGTGTGTGTGTGTGTGTGTGTGCACGTCATACCCAGTGTGTATAGTGGCATGCCGCTGAGCTGGGCATTGTGAAGGTGCAGCACTGTGAGCCGGCTGGTCAGCAGAGCTTTAGATAGAGACTGGGCCGGGTAGTCAACCACGGGCACATTACACACATCCAGCCTGGACAGACGCACACTCTGAAACAGAGACACAGTGAATACAGAAACATGCACAAAGAAACAGTTCAAATCAGAATCAGAATCAGCCCAAAAATAGAGAAAGAACAATGTATGGTGGAGCTTCACTAACACTCGGCCTGTCGATAAAGGATAGGTGGTAGTGAGTATTACCCTGTAACACGGGACCGGCCTGTCTGTCCTCCCTGACATCAAACACTGAGAAGATACCAGGAGGAATAACGCAACAAGCCTGAGTTGACGGGACGGTCAGGTCAATGCTGTAGGATGATGTGGAGGGTTGGTCGGGGCACATTGTATTAATTTATATTTATATTCTACTAATTTGTTTTGCAATATTACATGCTGTGTTTGTGTCCACCTTATGAGTCCAGTATTAAAGGTCCCATATTGTGTTTATTTTCAGGTTCATACTTGTATTTTATGTTTCTACTAGAACATGTTTACATGCTTTAATCTTCATAAAACCCTTTATTTTCCTCATACCGTCGGTCTGAATATACCTGTATTTACCCCTCCGTCTGAAACGCTCCGTTTTAGTGCTTTTCAACAGAGTTGCAACAGAATTGCAACCGAATTCCGTTGCTAGGCAACGGCTGTTTACTTCCTGTCAGCTGATGTCATTCACACTGCAGCAGGAAATAAACTAGGACACATTTAGAATGTTAACATTTAAAACTGTGAAATGGTCTAAATATTGTATATTTGTGACATCACAAATGGACAGAAATCCTGATGGCTTGTTTCAAACGCACAGTTTCTGAATACGGGCTGTGTGTATTTATCTGTGGATTAAGCGTTTCGATATTTTCAAAATATTTTTACATCACTTAAACCTGCTTTATAATATAAGAACTATGAAAATCTCACTTTTTACAATATGGGATGCAGACTGTGACAGGAGTCTCTTGACTAAACTGTGTTAGCTTATGAAGGGTCAGCAGCTGAGCAAGCTAGCTTGGAGGGCTATGTGACTGACATGTGCCCAGTTGCGTTATTACGAATCCTACTATAGCGAAGGCATGACCCGCCCTGTTCTGCCTCTGATTGGTTTACCCTGATGTTCTTACCCTAACACAGGGGTCAGCAACCTTTACTATCAAAAGAGCCATTTTAGGCAAAAAAAAAAATAAAACAAATCTGTCTGGAGCTGCAAAACATTTGAGCATTGTGATGAAGGTAACACAGTTTATAGTCTAAGTATATAGTATATAAGTCTAATGCAGTGAGGGCCAAAGAGAAAATGTACTACAGAGTATTAGGGACAAAAACATCTGAGATTTACAGAATAAAGTCGTAATATTACGAGAATAAAGTCATAACTTAACTAAAAAAAAAAAAGTCGTAATATTACGAGAATAAAGTCATAACTTTACGAGAAAAAATGTCGTAGGTTGCAGACCCCTGCACTAACCCTAACCAATCTCACTCCTCACAAAGAACGTATATTCATAAGTGAAATTCAATTGTTCGTTCCATTGAAACGTCATCGCCCAGACGCAGAGCTGCGTCTCCGTCATATTGGACTGAAATGAGTACCGGACGCCAGTAAAACGTCTACAAAGTGCGGTGCAAAGGTGGGTGTATTATGAGATAATAAAAGTGATGAATTACAGCCTATATATCCATTATTACAGCTGCATACAGCTAGCAGGAAGCTGGCAGAACCTGATATGTCATATGAGCGTGCAGGGTGGTGCAGTCCCGTGGGTCTGATGAACGTTCATTATGCCGAGGAAAATAACTCTGGATTCAGTTGTTAGTTCATTTTACTACTTTTAGGACATCATGACTTAAATGAGGAATATTTAAGTTTTCGTACTGGGAAGTTGATTTACCTAAAAAATCCTCTATCCTCTGATTTGCAGACGTCTCTTTATACATCCACGGACACAGACTCAATGGTGTTTTCAGTCCAAAATGGCGGCAGCGCTACCGCAGCGCCATCTATTGTCTGTCATCTGTTGTCAAAAAAAAGCACCAGTTTTGTGTCTTTGCTTCTGTACTCTTTGCTCCTCATGCCTAAATCTAACCAATCCAACCAACACAGGCAACGAGCTCTAGCCAATCAGAGGCAGAGTAGGGCGGGTCATCCCTTTGCTATAGTAGGATTCGTAATCTAGCGGCCCGGATAGCAGTTAGCTCACCAGCTACATTAATGCTAATTAACGCTGCGAGTAGTCCCTTATGTCACCTTGCCAGTACTTCCTATTTCGCAGATTAACTTTCATTGTGGCGCGTCATAACCTCGGGAAAATATAGGCGTATGTGTATCTTTACAAAACATGTATGTAAACGACTTTTTGACACACCTACAAATCTACCTACAGCACCTTCTTTAAGCAAGCTGACGGGGAAGCACAGCAATTCGTGAACTAGTCAAGAAATTGAATGTACTGATTCATATATATATAGACACGGATTTCAAATTTTTTCGTGATGGTCAGCACTAAATCAATTCGTATGTAATCCACGTGATTGTGAACCGGGAAGTATAAAGAGCGGCAAACGCTGCGTAGGCAGGAGGCCAGGGTGGATGGGTGGAGACCAGTGTTCATGTCCCGTGTGAAACCACAAGTCAAAGTTCATTTATTTGTCAAGTAACTTCCGTACTTAAATTACAGCAGTTCTGGAGTTATTTTAATCCGAACCGCGATCTTTTCCTAAAGCTAACTAAGTAGTTTTTGTCACGTAACTTCCATACTTAAGTTACACACTTAAGGTGTTATTACAACTCAAACCACAATCTTTTAGTAGTTTTGTTGCCTAAGCCTAACCAAGTCGATCTATTCCTAAACCTAACTAAGTAGTTTTATTTTGAAAAGACTGGAGCAGCAATTGACACACGTGTCACGTGTTTCCGGACATTCGTAGGAAAACGCACAAAAATACGACCACGAAATAAAGGGAAATTGATGTCTATGTACACGAATCAAATAGATTACATTTTGTGAGTATTACACAAACTGCCGTGAGACTGTGTTGGTCCATTAGTCCATCAGTTTGACAATTTTTGTAATAGCCTACTATTACAAAATTCCTTTAATTTTTTTTTTATGAGACAGGGAGACCTGAGCGCGCTGCCCTCTATAGATGAATTTCATCGTGGTAATATGAACTCACAACGTAGGATGGCACACTGAGCTTTTCCTAAAGCATGTTGCCAATTTGACAAAGCCACAGTCGGTTCTCTTTACGAGCATCAGATTGCAACGCTGAAGGACTGAAGCGACTGAAGTAACACATCGAAGTGAAAACGGTTTAAAAGTAAGTTTATTTCAAGAACTCGGCGACGGTTGGCGCAGAGAGTGTGTCCTTATATTTTTGACAAAATAATCTTAACTGGAAGTCACGCACAAAGTCCTCACACTGTGTTCCCTCATCCTGTCCCACTTTGATCACACGCACACACTGAAGTCAGTCAGAGGTAACATTTGGACCGATTGTCTCTCACCCCACAGCTAATCAGTTATGCCTGCTAATGCTATCTGCGATGCTGCAGTAACGCGGCGCGTGTCAGTGTTTTGATGTGTTTATGCTGGTGTTTCGCAGCAGGAGAACTTCTCACCCCGTTTGCTCTTCCCCTGCATCTTCAAACCGTGTAATGTGCAACAAACTCACTTTCCAGGATGTACATTATCCCCCAGAGAAAGCCTACAAGGAAAGATTACTATTCCACTGCGTCAGCCAACCTGCTTTATCAAATGAGCGAGGGCCCTCCAACACAATGTTCCCATACTGCTGTTGTCAGAAATGTCAAGATGGGTTGTAGATTCATAGTACAAAATCATATCCAGCAAGGACGATGCTCCCTGGAAGAGAAAAAAAAATAGTGAAGGAGAAAAAAAATGAAGAAAGCAAGGCCCCAAATTTGACAGGAATGTTATGAAGTTCTTTTGGAAGGAAAAAAATCGCCTCTAATCTGATACAGGGAAGGCCTGAATATGAAACTGTATTGGAAGAGCGAAGATGAGGAAAATAAGTTTTGCTCATAAAACTCACATTTTCTTCCAGTTGGGCTGCCTGCAGATTGATGAAATCAAAGTGCAGCGATTTCAGAACGACTTCCAGAGCTTCACAGGAGCGGTGGTCTAATCGCTCACCTTGATAGAGGCAAGCAATCAAACGGGAGATAATTGGGAGGCTGTTTGCTAACAGGCAAAATTGCACGGCTCTAAATGCGCTTTATCCTTTTTCCTGAAATGAACATTTCAGCAAAAAATCACGACAAAACAAACTTCCTTTATGGGCCAAGTTTATCTGTGTGCGTGTGTATGTTTTCTTTTAATAAACTTCTGAGACTTCATGAGAAACAGAGAAAGAGAGAAATAATGACGGCTCCAGTTAGAAGAAGACGATGCAGCTTCTTCATGATTGGACTTCCACGATGTGAACGCTCGAGTGTCCATTGATTACTGACTGCCTGCAGAACACTGTAATCAATAAAATAACAACTGAACTTCCAAAAGCTCAAAATGTTGTCTGATTATTTTACTTTTTTCTCCAACGTCTAATTGAGTATGGAATTATCAATTTAACAAAATATAAATATATGTATGTATAATGTATAAACAATGTATTCTTATTTACCAGAAACCAGGGGTGGATTTTAAGTACATTTACTTAAGAAGAGACACTACAGGCAAAAACATCGTTTTTCATCTAGTGGAAAGAAAACATTTAAAATACACATTCAGGTGTAACTTCAGGCTGTTCAGCATGTATTTTTACTTACCATATTTACTATAATGCTCTTACTAATACTTAAAGTATAATAATTAGGGCTGTCAATCGATTCAAATACTTAATCACAATTAATCGTATGATTGTCCATAGTTTATCGTGATTAATCGCAAATGAATCGCACATTTTGTATCCGTTCAAAATGTACCTTAAAGGGAGGTTTGTCAAGTATTTAATAGTCTTATCAACATGGGAGTGGGCTAATATGTTTACTTTATGCAAATGTATGTATATATTTATTACTGGAAATCAATTAACAACACTAAACAATGACACATATTGTCCAGAAACCCTCACAGGTACTGCATTTAGCATAAAGCAATATGCTGCATGTGATTATCATAAAGTGGGCATGTCTGTAAAGGGGAGTCTCGTGGGTACCCACAGAACCCATTTACATTCACATATCTGGAGGTCAGAGGTCAAGGGACCCCTTTGAAAATGGACATGACAGTTTTTCTAAATCAGAATTTAGCGTAAGTTTGGAGCGTTATTTAGCCTCCTTTGCAATAAGCTAGTGTGACATGATTGGTACCGATGGATTCATTACGTTTTCAAATTTTATATGATGCCAGTATCTTCACTCTAGCTAAACTCTGAGCCCGCTACAACCTAAAAATCACAAGTTGTGTTTATGCGTTAAAGAAATTAGTGGCGTTTAAAGGAATTTGCTAAATTTGACAGCCCTAATTATAATACTTTATATATATATATATATATATATATATATATATATATATATATATATATATATATATATTTATGATACTATGTGCTACTCAGTAAAATTTTGAATGCAGGGCGTTTACTTGGAATTGAGTACTTTTACTTTGTGATATTGCTTCTCTCCTCCTGCCGGACACTGACACTGATTATTATCATACAGTACTTTCACCCCCCCCCCCCTTCTTTTCCTTTTTCTCCTGTTTTTCTCCTCTTTCCTACTTGCAGTGTGATGCACCACTTCATCAACTCATATGTGTTTTTTTTGTTTTTCATTTTTCATTTACATTTTAATCCTTGTAACCCATGTAACATCATGATGCACCTTTCTCTACAGATTTACATTTTATATACAGTATATTAACATAGTTGCATCGTTTTCTACAGTTACTTCATTGCTTTTGATTTTAAACTTTGTACTTGGTACCCCACCCTTTCATCCATGCGTCATAAACTTTTTTTATACTTTGTACCTAACCTCTTTATTTTCTGTTTTATTAGTGTAGTATATTATTAGTATGGGTGTGTATTTTATTTGGCTGTGTGTGTGTACAGTATGTTAGGGGTGTAAGGGTATGTCCTGTTTGTCCTGAACCGTTTCATACTGTAACAGGACGTTCAGTTGGAAAGTGACTTTCTCTGGTTCGGTTCGCCCGGTAAAACAAATAAGTACTGACGCAACAGCTTAATAAATCTAGTTATTATGTCAATGTGTTACCATCTAACCTCTAAAGCATGAGCTCCACCCAGAAAGCAGTTGTGTGTTAGCTAAAGCGTCCTTTCAGGTTAGCTCCTGGATAACTCGTGTAGCTAATGTTGTTATTATGGCGAGCACAAATCAAAATAACCCCATGCCAACTTTTGGGCAGCATAATAGTTACAGTAAAATATGGCCAATGTTACATCATTTAATGTCTACATTTTTCAAAATTATTTTCTGAGGTCCTTGTTTTCCTTGCTGTACCGAAAATGTACCGAACCATGAGCCCAAATCTGAGGTAGGCCTACAGTATGCACTAAAGCTTGGATTGTGTGTATTGTTACACCCCTGGTATACTGTATATACTATATTTATTTACCACAGTATGTATGCAGAATATCTTGGGCACGAAAATGTCCTTTGGGAAACGTAGTAATAAATAAACAAAGTTCTCTTATCATTATATTATTTTTATTTATTTTTTATTATTTTACTATTTTATTTATTTTTACTCACCACTGCCACAATCTTTAACTTTCATCTGCCACCTGTACAAATATATGTCAAATTAACCTTTTTGTTTCTCCTTATTCTCTTCCACATTTTTAAAAATATTTTTTTTATCTTAACACTATTTTATTTTGTAATCCGACCACTAATCCTGTTGTTTCTGAAGTAATTCTTGTGTTTTTTAGGAGTGATTATCAGGGATCACTGGTACCATTTTGTGGTATCTGACTACATGCATCATATCTATTTAAAGTAATCTTATATTTGATGTGTTTCGTTAATGCATTTAAGGAATTACAGTCAAGATTTGGTAATCTGATTACTCTTGCTCCCCAACCCTGATCAGGAGTCACACTCCAAATCAGGCTGTGACTGATCAAACAAATCCATGTGACTTTTAAGTCTCAATCTCTCTCTCTCTCTCTCTCTCTCTCTCTCTCTCTCTCTCTCTCTCTCTCTCTCTCTCTCTCTCTCTCTCTCCTGGGTTAATTCTTATCTGCACGGCCAAGAAGGGGGAAATGATAATTACTATCATAATTATTTCCAAAATGATTTTTTTCCCCTGTGTTTTAACAATAATCACTTAACTGAGCGACGGCAGAGGGCGTGTGGGGTGGAAGAGAGAGCCATCTGAAATCCCATTTTTCTAATCCGCCCTGCGTCGGGAAGATAATAAGGCAGCGACACCCGCAGTCAGATGTCATCAGTGCGTGACGACAGTGACGCCCATCACGGCATCGCACACAACTTTACACCGCTGCTGCGTGCACATGTGTCGGCTGCTGTGCTTCTAGACTTCTGAGACCTTCACAGCGAGGACATTCTGTCCACTGTGCACTCGTACAGGAGACTATCTGAGCAGGGATTTAGGATTTAGGCTGGGATTAGGTTTAGTTTAATGTAAGAACTAGAATCAAACTTAGTTCAGGTTACAGATTTGAACTAAAATGAGGTTCATCTTAATGTGAGGACTACAAATTAAATTTAGTTTAGGATTAGGATTAGGGTTATGATTTTACTCTGAATCAGATTAGGTTTACTTTGAAATAATGGCCACATAAAGGCCACACTCAAATTTAGTTTAGGGGTTAGGTTTGGGGTCTAGGCCCAATCTAGACTGGGTTTAGTTTAAGAGCTACAATCAAATTTAGTTTAAAAATAGAGTTGGGATTTGAATTAGGATCAGGTTTGATTCAATGTAAATTTAGTTTAGGATTTGGGTTTAAAGGTCAAATTTAAACCAGGATTAGGTTTACTTAACGCCAAGGCTAGAATCAGATTTAGTTTACGTTTAGAATTTGGGTTAAAATTTGAATTTGAACAAAGACTAGGTTCAGTTTAATGTAAGAACTACAAATTCAATTTAGTTTAGGATTAGGGTTATGATTTTACTCAGGATTAGGTTTACTTTGAAATAATGGCCACATAAAGGCCACACTCAATTTATTTTAGGGATTAAGTTATGGGGCTAGGCCCGGTCTGGTGTTATGTTTTTGAGCTAGGATTAGGTTTAGTTTAAGCGCTACAATCAAATTTAGTTTAAAAATACAGTTGGGATTTGAATAAGTATTAGGTTTGATTCAATGTAAGGGCTGCAATCAAATTTAGTTTAGGATTTGGGTTTAAAGGTCAAATTTAAACCGGGATTAGGTTTACTTAACACCAAGGCTAGAATCAAATTCATGTTAGGATTAGAATTTGGGTTAAAATTTGTATTTGAACTAAGACTAGGTTCAGTTTAATGTAAGAACTACCAATATTTTTTTTTTAACACAATTAATCCGCACGTCAATATATTTGTTCTTTCTGTTTTAGTCATGAGTACTTTCACACAGAACACGAATATTACACGGCAAAAAAGCATCATAATTTTTTTCGGAACAAGGACAATTTTCTGAGCTTTCGCATCGCGAATAAAACCATGAACCAATCACATGCGGGACGCGTTGCGTTGCGCCTATATTGATAAGAATTAAAACAACAACACGGAGGCTCCGTAGTCCGAACCAGGACGGAAAACGTTACTATTCCTTTCAACCTTGACAAACAGACCAGCAGACCAGATCCATTTCTTCCGTTCTTACCTTTCACAATAAAACATCTAAATATATCATTTTCACTGGTGTCACGCCCCCGGGGTAAAGGGTTATATTAAAATTCAGTTCTTTTAGATTTAGGGTTAAGATTTGAGCTTTTGGGATTCGGTTTAGTTGAATATACTTTACAAAGGCTAATCATGTAAATCATGAAAATCATCATTGGGGTTAGTATTTGAATCAGATTTGACGGTAATGGTTATGCATTATTAAATTCATTAGGCACTGATTCAGGTTCCAGTTAGTTCTAGGGCTGAGATTAATGCAGGATTAAGGCCAGGATGAGAATTAGGTTTATAATTTGGTTGGAAAATCAAATGAGGAGGATTTTCTTGCTAGCGATCTGCCCTTATTCTGTTTTGTTGCATTTATTATTATATATTCACAATCATATGCATTTCTAGAAAATTCTAGAAGATTTGGAACTGCATAAGGACCAGTAAAGTCCCCCTCCCCTCCCATAGAGTCAAGTGATGGTGTAGGACAACCCAGCAGTTATCTCCACTCAGGGTTTTTATGGCAGATTTTCAATCAAAGTTCTGCATGTTTATGATGAACACATGAAAATTAATAAATAACTGCGGCAAACAATACAATGTGCACTGACTCATTTCATAAACCAACACACTTGGTTCAAGACAACATTTAAGACACTGAAATATATTGAGATAACAAATGAAAAATACACATTTATATATTGACTCAAATGTATCATGGATTCCCTTTTTTTGTTCTGTGTGCAAAAAAATGGTCTGATATTTTTGGTCTGTTGTTACATATTTTCTATAATTACCACTTTGATTGAATATGTAAAACATTACAAAATCATTCAGTGTATCATGAATGTCACATAAAGTCCTCAATCATATTTAATAATGACGGAGTGAGGCGTTCAGCTTACCTTTGAGATCCAGACATTTCACACTGCCACCTACACACACACCCTGCTGAGAGAGAGACAGAGAGAGGGGTAGAAGCAGGAGGTGTGAGGGAAAGGCGTGAACACGCACACACACACACACACACACACACACACACACACACAGATATTTGGCAACAGCAGTGCACCATCCGCCCTCCCCAGTCTCTTTCCGCACGGCCTCTCCATCCATGCCACACTGTACCGGTTTGATCAGGGAGGCTTATTGGACGCCAGAGCATGAATTATGAATTTCACACAGTTTACCGCCGCCGTTGATGGTGACACGGCGTCCTAATTAACCAGTGTATAATAATTAGAAACAGCTGGTCATCAGTTGATGTGTTCATTTGCCAGAGCCAGTGTTCCACATACATCTAATTTGACTGCATCAATCACCGGAGGTGGCAGATTTGTGCGGATGGTGGAAAACACAGATTCTTTTTTTTTCTCCTGACAAGCAAAACAGGGAACCGAACAACGTTTTGTTTTTTTTAAGCCTCCTTTTATAGATGATGGTAAAATGAGATTCTGTGACATGGGATCATTGTGAGTAGGGTTGGGCTAATATATGGAGACGATTTTGGCCATGTTTCACCTCCGGTTCCTCTCCGACAGCAACCAACAGGTTCTTTATGTCGTTATTTAAAGGCAGTAATGTATCAGAGATGCACCTGATCATTGATTAGGGCAGGTTGAGGTCAACAGCTGCTACCCTGAGAGCATTTCACCAGTCTGGATTCAAATGAAGAACTGTCTCATAAGAACACAGTTCTGGGAGATATTTGGATGTTTAGTATGACAACTGTCAAATGTGAAAAAAAACCCTGCATATTAATTTAAAATATCACTTGGTGGAAGCATCAATTAGAGGCCGCCCACAACCACCAGGGGGCCCCAGAAGTGAGCAAATTAAAAAATATGAATTCTCTGTGGTTTCCTCTGTTCATTTGTATTTTTTTCACAGGAAGGAAATTGTATTAAACATATTGTTTAGGTGTTAATTGTTTTTATTTGAATGCTTTTAATTACAGTACATTGTTGTTTTACATTTTAAATGAGTTTTGTAGGGTTCAAATATGGTGTTTACTTTGCTCTAAAGGCCCCCGAAAAACAACTTTCTCAATCAGCTCCTTACTCGGAGCGATGTGGGTCTTATATGAACAGAAAAGTTACAACAATTTTGGTTAATTCATATGAGAGATTTCTGTTCAGTTGGGAAAAAAAATGTGTTGTCATATATTTCCGTGCAGCAATCAGGATTTAGCAACATTTTAATCAAAATCTGATGACAGTTGTGAGGTTTGTTGTTGCTGTTACTGATCAAACCAAACCCTCACTGTGTCAGGATGAAGCAGATTAGCAGAGTCTGTGATAGTTAAACTCCTAATAACAAATACAGGCCGGGCTCTAGCCCTTTTGGTGCCCTAAAATTCGGATTTGGAGTTCAACCCCCCCAGACCGCTAACCCTAGCCCTGTAAACCGCAACACACATCAGCCATCACAATGGTTTTATGACAAAAATTAAGATATTTATTTTCATAAATAACTGTATTTGATATATTATTAATAAACAATTGGTCCCTAATATTGTTGGCTTAAAAGTGTTTAGTCAGTTTCGCTACAACAAGAGTTACAGAGGGTGAAAAGCGTATTTCTTTCTTTATTTATGTATTTGTTACCTCAAATCAGAAAATTAGAAAGAGCGTCCACCGGCTTTTTTTTATTATTTTTTAATTTTAATTTGTTTGTTTTTTGTGACCAGCACACCCCAGACGGTGGCACCCTAGGTGACCGCTTATGTGGCCTATGCCTTAAACTGGCCCTGAGCAAATACATATATTTTTTTGGGATTGTTGAACTACTAATAAATCGTTGGACAAACCAAACACTGGCTCTAGAGAGAGCCTTTAGAGGTCCCATATTGTAAAAAGTGGGATTTTCATGTCTTTTATATTATAAAGCAGGTTTAAGTGCTGTATAAATACTGTTAAACTATCAAAACGCTCAAGATACGGAGAAATACACGCAGCCCGTATTCAAAAATTGAGCGTTTGAAACAAGCCATCTGTCCATTTGTGATGTCACAAATATACAATATTTAGACCATTACACGGTTTTTAAACGTAAACATTCTAAATGCGTCCCAGTTTATTTCCTGTTGCAGTGGATGTAAATAACATCAGCTGACAGGAAGTAAACATGGACCCGAGCTGTTACCTAGCAACACAATTCCATTGCAATTCCATTGCAATTCCATTGAAATGCACTAAAACGGAGTGTTTCAGACAAAGGGTAAATACAGGTATATTCAGGCATAAAGGATGGGGAAAATAAAGTTTTTTTTTAACATTACAGCATGTAAACACGTTCTAGTAGAAACACAAAATACAAGTATGAACCTGAAAATGAGCCTTTTTATGTTACTTGAAGGCCACCGTAGTTCTCCGACACGCTTGTGAAACTGCGGTAACATGAGCCACAAAGTGTTAAACCTGGTTCCGCCAGCCGCGGTCTGATTTCCGTTGCTCCTAAAGTAGTGTTATTATGGTACTGATGGCGTCTGAGCGAGGTGAATGGCGTTACCACGGGTTTTGCACTCGGGGGCTCACGTTATACAACTTGGAAAGGGAGGAGTGAGAGGAAGGGTTCTCAGTTAGTTGCAATCTGCAACCGCACCACTAGATGCCGCTAAATACTACACACTGTACCTTTAATGTTATAAAGAAACCCCAAAGGTTTGAAAGCGAGTTTTCATGGGCTTTAATATCTTAAATGCTGATTTGTTGCTATTATTTTTTTTCGTGCTCTTTATCAATAAAAAGATATTGGGGGGTGTGGGGTGCCCCATTCTGCTCAGGGCCACGTAAAGTCTTGTCTCAGCCCTGTCACCACCTTCATGTCAGTCAAACCCCGGCTTCCTGACTGCCTTCCTTTACACCGACTTATCTTGGCTGGCTCACTGAATTGCCGCCTTCGTATTTTGCGAGCAGCGCCTTGTTTCCTCTCTCCTTGCTAAATATGATTCATTGTTCAAAGGGACACGGGAAGTACAAAAGGACTTGGAAGGCTTTCCTCGCTCGGCTCTCGTGCCGCAGAGAGGAGAGCAGGGCGGGAGACAAAAAGACGGCGGCCATAATGTGCTTCTGTTGAAAGAATTAGACAGATCAATGGGACATAAATTGCACTGTTTATGTATACAAGAGGCTGGTGTGTAATTGGTAGAGGTGGTTGAATTTCCACCCGTAATCATCTTAACTGAGACACACACTCACACACACGCATACTTATGCACAAATGTGTCTACATGCACATACTCACAGTGTGTGTGTATGTGCTTAACACGTAGTGCTTTTATAAAAATAGAGCAGGTTTTCTGTCACTGTGAGCTCAGATAGGAAGGAGTGCAGATCCAATTTCACCTCATTGACTCAATTTCTTTTATTAATTTGATCCCAAATATACAACAAATTACAATGATGAAAGATTGACATCTTTAACATGCATTTTTATTCGGTTTTATTTTATCTGTCTACGGCATGTTTGTTTTTTTGTTTTTTTAAATGAACACTATGAGGAATAATTTTACAACCCTGGACAGTTAACACTCATTTTATTTGTATTATTATTTTTATTTATAATACATTTGCTACATACACTTCAGTAATTTACCAAGGATGTACGCTTGCAGATATTTGATTGGCCGATGCATCTCTGTGTGTGTTTATTACTGCATTAATTCTTTAATATTTCACCATTTTATTTGGAAGTCTTCCAAAAAAATATAAGAAAAAAATAAATCTAATTTATCTACAACAATTATAAGTGAAAACAAGCAACGTATGCATTAGAAAAGTTGCAATTAACATTCATATGGTCACGAGTTTCTTTATGTAATAATTGAGTAATTTTAAAAATGGACTTCATGAACCTTAGGAAGCTGCTGTTTTGGTCGCAATACAGAGATATGCATCGTTTTTTCTGCCTTTCCATAAGAAATACAGTGTATTTGTGTGGCTAGATGTTATTCTGTCCTGTTCCTGACCTCCACCCGACACGTCACATGGCAGATATTCTATTATGTTCTGTGTGTTGGCTCTAGACCGCTAACATCCTCTCTCACTGTCACTGTCTTCAGGTTCCTTTCACCCCTTCAGACCAGAACATGTACCTGTGTCCATTATTGAGTATTATAGCAGAAACATAATTTTTTACATCATAGATTTTTATTGTACTGTGACAGCACAACTTTGCCTTGAGATAACTAATTAAAAATCAGTTTAGGAATACATACAGTATGAAAATAAAAGCATGAATTATGCTCCTTAAGAGCTTCATGCAGATGCTTGTATCAGTTCTCCTGATTCAAAGCTGTTAGACAGTCACATGTATCTGATGATTTCTGGCTCTGTGCCACATACGGCTCTGCTTCTCATCCCAAAATGCAACATTAGAACTACTCCTGCTCTACTCCTCTGCTAAACACGTCATCAGGTATTAGAATGTGTAAATGGGATTCCTTAAAGAAAACAATATGCATCAGAGGGCTATTTTATCGTGCTTAATTGTAATGCTTCAGCGGTTTCAGCATCATTTGTGTCTTCTAGAGGAATCTTGTTTTTACAAACTTGTCAGTGGTGAGTGTTGCTGGGTACACATCGCCCAGGATTTTTTTTTTTTTTCAGAACGGCCTCAAGCCGGTTGGCTTTTGAGCACGAGGACAAGAAAAGTTTCCAGATTTCCAGCTGGAGTATAGAGGCATGTTTTGAGTGTCCAGCTTGCTCCATTCATCTCTTCCTCTGACTCTGTACGCATTGCTGCCACCTCTGAATTTTTGTTTGGTCTGTCGCAACAGCATAAAAAAAAAAAAAAAAAGTGTCAGTGTGTGCTGGCGTCCGGCTAGCGACTGCTTGTGAAACCGCTTTGTTTGTGGCACCGAGCCAATGGACGACGCTCAGCAAGAATGTGCAAGTAACTGGCTGGCTACCCATATCACACTCCCAAATGTGCACGCACTAACACACACACATACATACACACGCACATGCACAGAGAAAGAGAAAGAAAGAAACACACACACACAGCACTTCCTCCTCCTCACAAGAAATACAGCGGCGGCTGTTTTTCATCTTAATGAATTTCTGAACTTGTTCGTTCCCTCTCCGCTCGCCGCTGCCTCGTGGTGAAAGACGGAAACCGAAGGCGCCGGCTGCCAAATCAATTGATGTGTCAGGAGGGAGAGAGGACAAAATGGAGTGATAAAAAGAAAAGCGTTCCCTCCCTCACACACACTCTCTCTCTCTCTCTCTCTCTGTCTCACACACACAGGCGGCGGGAAAAGACAGAGAAGAGGGGGGGATCTGGTTTCCAAACTTGACTTCCACAGAAGTCATCTCTGGTGCATTCACTATATTCTTCACTCAACCGTCCATAGCTGCTCTGCCTCCTCCAGGTGGCTTTGTATTAAAAACTGTTTTGAGTGCACCATTTTTCTCCTTAGCCCATTTAATTAACTGACAAAAAAATATATAAATAAATATATATTGTATGTATTTTTAACGTGCATTTTCAGAGCTCTTAGGGGTTAAAAAATCCCTCCCCCCCACATTTTCCTTTCAGCATCTTTTCTGCAATAAAGGATAAATTATTTAAAATAACACGACCTTTTATCTCACACCCTTTGAAGGCAGCAAATTAAAAATGTAAATTGGGAGCTAATTAATATGCAAATGTATTCGTTCGCTGTTAACAATTAGCAATTAAAGCTGCAGTGTCTAGAAAGAGCACAGGCAAAATTAGTAACTTCATTTATCATTTAAAAAAAAAAAGAGAGAGAGATCTAAAAACGTACATAAAATTCTAATTGACTTTCACAGTATTTCCCTCTGTCACCGCCTTTGTTCGACCGCACTGCTTTTGAAATACATGATAGCGGGCCTTTAGCGACTTAATTAATGCCACTTTGTGTAAAATATACTGTCCCCTTAAATGGTTGATGTCAGAAATAATGTACACATTCAAGGCTGAGTGGCGAGTGCTTGGTTGGAAGGGTGTGTGTGTGTGTGTTTCGGAGTGTGTGTTGTACATTTAACTCTCTGCTGAATTTTAGATTTAGTTCTGCAAGTTTCTCACTGTGTGATTCTATCAGCGTTAATATTGGAGGGAAGGAGAGAGAAAAACGGGGAGCACAGGCAACCTGTACTGTAATTTGATTGTTTATGAGAATAATTGATGACTATATTTTCAAAAACATCATCATAAAAAATAAGGAGTAATAACACGCTATAGCCACCACGATAAATGTACACTTTTTGTTTCAGCCTTTCTAAGTGCAGCATTAGAATCAGTCTGTGTTCAGGGATCCTCTTTTCGCTGGCACACACAGTTGATTTGATGTGATTCACCTTTATTTCGGTCATTGAAGGGGACATATCATGCTCATTTCCAGGTTCACACTTTTATTTTTACTAGGGCTGTCAATCGATTCAAATATTTAATCGCGATTAATTGCACATTTTTTATCTGTTCAAAATGTACCTTAAAGGGAGATTTGTCAAGTATTTAATACTCTTATCAACATGGGAGTGGACAGATATGCTGCTTTATGCAAATGTATGTATATATTTATTATTAGAAATCAATTAACAACACAAAACAATGACAGATATTGATCCAGAAACCCTCACAGGTACTGCATTTAGCATAAAAATATGCTCAAATCATAACATGGCAAAATGCAGCCCAACAGGCAACAACAGCTGTCAGTGTGTCAGTGTGCTGACTTGACTATGACTTGCCCCAAACTGCATGTGATTATCATAAAGTGGGCATGTCTGTAAAGGGGAGACTCGTGGGTACCCATAGAACCCATTTACATTCACATATCTGGAGGTCAGAGGTCAAGAGACCCCTTTGAAAATGGCCGTGCCAGTTTAGAGAGTTATATAGCCTCCTTCACGACAAGCTAGTATGACATGGTTTCAGATGATACCAGTACCTTCACTCTAGCTTTAAAACTGAGCCCACTACAACCTAAAAGTTGCGTTAATGCGTTAAAGAAATTAGTTGCGTTAAAAATAATTGGAAATGTTGGAAATTAACTTTTTTGTCCACCTTTCACTGTGGCTAGTGAGCAGATAAACACCCAAACTCTAAATCTGTGCTCTCAAATCTTCACATTACATCCTTCTTTCACACACATTTTCCTTCTCTGCCTCCTTTTTTCTCAAGTCTCTTTTTCCATGATGGACGGATCCATACCAAAATGGTCAATATTTTGATCCTGAAATGTTGCTCATTTATAGATATATTTCAACAAGCATTCTCCCAGACATTCAGTGCACTTAACTCATTCTTTGCATTTAAAGGTTACATATATGATCATATTCTACATTTGTTTCTTAACAAAACCCACGGAAAAACTAAAGATGTCATCATGTGACCTAGGTCACCTAGGTCACATGATGACCTAGTTCATGTGAACTCATGATCTAGGTCACCTAGGTCATGAGTTCACATCCATTCGCGTTTGGTCAAACAGTCAAGAATGAACTTCCATTTTCAAATGTGTGTGTTCTAGTTATAGTTGTAGAATGTAAAGTCACCCACAACCCCCAAATTCCAAGAAACATGAAACATAACTGAGATGGAGGAAGAAATCTGAAAACACAGCACAGTCGCATAGTAGTTTGTAAAATAGTCACGAAATTGAATGTATTGAGTTGTGTACATAGATGTGAATTTCACATATTTTTTGTGATGGTCAGCACAAAATCAATTTGTATGTAATCCACGTAATTGTGAACCGGGAAGTATAAAGAGTAAGGAGGGGGTCGGGGTGGATGGTGTTCGTGTCCCGTGTGAAACCACAAGTCAAAGTTGATTTATTCGTCACGTAACTTCCGTACTTAAGTTACAGCTCTTCCAGAGTTGTTTTAACCCAAACCATCTATTCCTAAACCGAACTAAGTAGTTTTATTTTGTAAAGACTTGAGCAGAAATTGATGCGTGTGTCTCACGTTGCTGGACATTCATAGGAAAACGCATTAAAAATATGCCGTTGAAAGTCGTGCTGAGCTTCAGGAAAAAAAGGGAAATTTGTGTCTACGTACACGAATCAAATAGATTAAATTTCGTGACTATTTCATAAACTCCCGTGAGACTGTGTTGGAAAACCTGGAGAAATAAAACCCAAACTATCTGTATGGCTGGATTACAGTGAGTCAAAAAATACTGTACGTTTTTTGTAATGTGGTTGAACTGACCCTTTAAATCTCAGTGACTCTACAAATGCAGTCATTTGGGGGAGTTCTGAATTAAAGACTACAGCAACTACAGATTATTCAAATGTGAGTCACATGATTAACATATTCTTTACACATGCATGAGCTTGTATAGAGATTCTTTATAAGTTGACTTGACTTGTATGATTCAGGCTTTTTCCCTAAACATTTGCTCGTTTTGGTGACAGAGCGTCTCCCCCTGTGTGAACCCTCAGTGAGTCCAGGCCTGTAATATTATCCTACTTACAAAAGCACTCATATTACTTGTGCGACCACCCGACCGTGCAAATTCAATTCAGCCTAATAGTGCACCACCAATAGTGCATCACACATGCCATTCAGTTTAACTGCAACTGCTCCGAATTCAATTAGAGGCAGAGAATGTAAAATAGACTCTTTTACACGTAGACAAGGTTTTATCCTTTCTCAGTTATGCATGCTGTTTCCCAAACGGCATTAAAGCAGAACTGTGTAAAACTACAATGGAAAGGCTGCGGAGTCAGTGTGTTTTAAATAAAGCATGTTGTGGCTGCCATGTGTGTGTGTGTGTGTGGAGGCCGTCTGAATGACAGACTGGAGTGTGTTAGCGGCGGGTCCCGTGGTGATCCTCATCCCGACCCATACTCCCCGCTTCTCTTTTTTTCCGTGTGATCGCCGCGGCTGCCGCTGTACACCATTTCAAATGCGCCACTAACCGCCCCGTTATCGCTGTCTCGGCCTGTAATGAGAGGAGCGACATATGTCCGGTCCCCCTGCTGTTCCCTGATAAGCGCTCGCATTCAGATGCATGCAGGAACACTCCTCCACCCCCCACCCGCCCCCACCCCCACCTCCCCCCCTTCCTCTCCTTCTCCTCTCTGTGCTTTTTATTTTGTATGCAAAACCTGCTAACAACCACCAAGGAAAAAGTGTGGCACTTACTTAGTGACATTTACCTCGCTGCAGACTATTCCACACGGGGAGGAGGGGGGGGCGCAATAACAATCAGCATGCATTTAATTTAAAAGAAAAAAAATGTTCCCTTTAGAATTACGCAGGGAGGGAGAGATATAGCTTTCTGTGTGCGTGCGTGTGTGTGTGTGTGTGTGCGTGTGTGTGAGGAGCTATAACAGTTGTGCCGGCAGACTTCCGCAGTGCAACATTAATGCTAATCAAAAGAGCTGAGAAAGCAGCGGTGGTCTGTAAAAACAGATTTTCTCTTGTCTTTTCATTTCTGGAGGGATCCCCCCCGAGGGATTTATCCCGGCAAAATAACATTTCTGGGAATTGAATCTGACCCTATGAATTTAATAGAGGCACGTTGTCATGTAAGGCCGTTTTTTTTTTTTTCCTTAGCTGTGGGATAAATAATGAAAGTTAAGTTGCGGTAATTGATTTCTCTTCAGTCCACTCAACTGAATAATCTGCAAGGGAAACAACCACTAAGCTATTCATTAGAAGATTTGCCAACATGCAACTAATTCTGAGCTTATTCTCCAAACATCATGGAAAGAATACAAACTCCTAGTCGGAGCTTGCTTGATTTACAATCCTATTGTGTTTGGAAAATACTTCACTTAAACCCCTTGAAACAATTTTTTTTCCCTCTGTAACCTAAAATAAATCCATCAATAAATCACACTTAGCACATGGGTGACACACAAACTGGTTTATGTGATCTAAATTCTGGGAAGATAATTCATTTCTATGAATTTTTTTATTCATTTTTATATAGCGTCAAATCATAACAGAAGTTATCTTAAGACGGTTTTCATATAGAGCAGGTTTTAGACCGTACTTTATAATTTAGAGACCCAACAACAGAAAATAGAAACGTTGGGCAGAACCAGGCTCTGGGTGGGCGGCCATCTGCCTCGACCGATTTGTGAATGTGTGAGAGTACACTGTGATATAAGAAGTAACGAGTCTGGGTAAAAATTCATTCTCATAAAGAATTATTTGTTGCGATTTCATGAAAATAATGAATAATAATAATTTCTGCCAAGAGATTTCTCTTAAAAATATACAGTGCTTTGGCTGTATGACTTCATCAAATAAAAAGAGAAATTTCTGTCACACGACTGATGGTTTGATATCCCATCTATGCCTCATTTCCACTGCATGGTTCGACTCAACTTGACTCGACTCAACTCACTTTCGGTACCAGTACTGAACTCTATTTCATTTTCCACTGCAGATAGTAACCCCTCAGTGTAGACGGGATCTCAGCTGATTGTCATAGCGACACCGCGTGAAATAGCTCTGACATCATCTTCAACAAAGCACTCACTGGAGCCTTTCATTGGCAACCAAACAGAGGTCCGTCGTCAATGTACGGCGGCATAGTGTACAGCGTAGTGTACGGCGTAGTGTACGGCGTAGTGTACGGCGTAGTGTACGGCGTAGTGTATGCCTACGTAGTGTACATTGTAGTGTATGTCATAGTGTATGGCGTAGTGTATGGCGTAGTCGTGTATGTCGTAGTATACAGCGTAGTGTACGTAATAATATACGTTGTAGTGTACAGTGTACAACGTAGTGTTGGCCTACGTAGTGTAGGCCTATCTAGCGTAGGCCTATCTAGTGTACGCCGTAGTGTACGTCTTAGTGTATGTCGTAGTGTACAGCGTAGTGTACGGCGTAGTGTACGTCATAATATACGTCGTAGTGTACTTCACAGTGTACTTCATAGTGTACGTCAAAGTGTACGACGTAGTGTAGGCCTATCTAGCGCCTACATCGTCTACAGCGTGTACGTCGTAGTGTATGGAAGGTGTATGCCTAGGTAGTGTACGGCGTAGTGTACGGAAGGTGTAGTCCTATGTAGTGTATGGCGCAGTGTACGGAAGGTGTAGGCCTACGTAGTGTACGGTGTAGTGTACAGAAGGTGTAGGCCTACGTAGTGTACAGCGTAGTGTACAGAAAGTGTAGGCCGACATAGTGTATGGCGTAGTGTACTGAAGGTGTAGGCCTACGTAGTGTATGGCGTAGTGTACTGAAGGTGAAGTCTACATAGTGTACGGCGTAGTGTATGGAATGTGTACGCCTATGTAGTGTTCGGCGTAGTGTATGGAAGGTGGAGGCCTACGTAGTGTACGGCGTAGTGTACGAAAGGTGTAGGCCTACGTAGTGTACGGAAGGTGAAGTCTACAAAGTGTACGATGTAGTGTACAGAAGGTGTAGGCCTACGTAGTGTACGGCGTAGTGTACGGCGTAGTGTACGGCGTAGTGTACGGCGTAGTGTACGAAAGGCGTAGGCCTATGTAGTGCATGGTGTAGTGTACGGAAGGTGTAGGCCTACCTAGTGTATGGAAGGTGTAGGCCTACGTAGTGTATGGCGTAGTGTACGGAAGGTGTAGGCCTACATAGTGTATGGCGTAGTGTACGGCGTAGTGTACGGAAGGTGTAGGCCTACATAGTGTATGGCGTAGTGTACGGAAGGTGTAGGCCTACATAGTGTATGGCGTAGTGTACGGCGTAGTGTACGGAAGGTGTAGACCTACATAGTGTATGGCATAGTGTACGGAAGGTGTAGGCCTACGAAGTGTACGGAAGATGTAGGCCTACGTAGTGTACGGCGTAGTGTACAGAAGGTGTAGGCCTACGTAGTGTACAGCTTAGTGTTCGGAAGGTGTAGGTCTATGTAGTGTACGACGTAGTGTACAGAAGATGTAGGCCTACGTAGTGTACGGCGTAGTGTTCAGAAGGTGTAGGCCTACGTAGTGTACGCCGTAGTGTACAGAAGGTGTATGCCTACGTAGTGTATGGCGTAGTGTATGGAAGGTATAGGCCTACATAGTGTATGGAAGGTGTAGGCCTACGTAGTGTACGGCGTAGTGTACGGAAGGTGTAGGCCTATGTAGTGTACGGCGTAGTGTACAGAAGGTGTAGGCCTACATAGGGTACGGCATAGTGTACAGAAAATGTAGGCCTACGTAGTGTATGGCGTGGTGTTCGGAGGGTGTAGGTCTATGTAGTGTACGGCATAGTGTACAGAAGATGTAGGCCTACGTAGGGTACGGCGTAGTGTTCGGAAAGTGTATGCCTACGTAGTGTATGGCGTAGTGTACGGAAGGTGTAGGCCTACATAGTTTAGGCCTCCGTAGTGTATGGAAGGTGTAGGCCTACGTAGTGTACGGCGTAGTGTTCAGAAGGTGTAGGCCTACATAGTGTATGGCGTAGTGTACGGAAGGTGTAGGCCTACATAGTGTAAGCCTACGTAGTGAACAGCGTAGTGTATGGAATATGCAGATCTACGTACAAACACAAGCTATTTGATCATTACCATTTTTGAGACTCTTGAGAACAAATGTGAGAATGCTTGGCTTTGGAACAGACTTGTGAATTTGCAGGACAACAGCTCACTAGAAAGATCTTTAATTGGGACATTTTGCACGGTCATCCCTGGTTTAACGAGGCAACATCTTTATTTGATATCACAGAGTCATTGTGACAGTCAGCGGAAATTATTCCTTAAAGATGTTAAACACATCTAAATTACAAAAATATGGTCGAGTGTAGTGTGGAATTTAAGCAAAAGTCTGAGATCTCTTAATATGCGTAAACGTGTGTATGTATTTGTACTATATATGTGTGGAAATTCATTATGCATGTATTGTGTCTGCACGTGTGTATATACAGAACTAACTTGTATTTATTGTCTGGACAGAATCTTGTACATTTGGATTGTGGGAGGAGTAAGCATAATAAGCTCTACACCTTTTCAGACATCGATTCATTATTTTGTATCTGGGTGCACTTGGGTATATTTCTTTACATTAAAGTGCTTTCGTTTTTTAATTCATTTTAACTGAAAGACCAAAATGCTGATCGATCAGTCAATCGAATCGCCCCTCTCTCCCTAAGGAAACTTGAACCTCACAGTACCACCTGTATTAGCTCCTAATGTGTTCCACAGTTTCTCAATTTGAATATAAATAACTGCAGTTAAGCTCTTCCCTCGTGCCAAAACAGTCATGTAGAGAGACGGAGCTTGATCATCTCAATTACCTTTCTAATCGCGGAGCGAACTAAACAGAAACACGGAGCGGAGAGACGCAGACTTCACAGTTTGCACAGTAAAAATCAGAGAGTTTAAGCACGGCGGCCTTAGACCCCGCTGGCTCCAACCTATTATTGTTTACCACTCCTATGAAGATGTCACCAACAGCAATACTGTTTTATCCACTTACAACATTTCAAAGGAGTGCAAAGGGGCCCAAGGGTGCAATAAAAAAAAAGCTTTAAATAGTCTTCAACGCTGGTCCTCGGGGGAATCGCCCCTCGCCTGAAAAGACCTCATTTAATAAATTTGCTCTTTAGGCGTTCCTCTTTTCGTTTTGCATCGTCTTATTATGGATTCATTTGCATGCAGCCCCATTGGTCTAAATATTGCCCCTCTTAGCTAATGCTTAACCATACATATTTTATTCTTTCAGGAGGACCACCTACATTAGTTTTCCAATGCATCTGGGTTCATTAGCACCTCGGAGATAATACGGCGGCTGTATGCTTAATGTAAGCACTGCTAAGTCTCTAATTTTCCACAAATAATTCCCCTTGATCTCAAGTAAAATTTATGCAAGGGGGGGTAGAGAGCAGCGTGCTTTAACATGGCTGGTCCAAGTAAAGTAAGTATGTACATAAAATGAATTATAAATGGCAGACTGTGTGTTTCAAGTGTAGCTAAGAGAGAATAAGTGAGTTTATTTTATTGGAGAGGAAGAAGAGAGTGTGTGTGTGTGTGTGTGTGTGTGTGTGTGTGTGTGTGTGTGTGTGTGTGTGTGTGCGTGCGTGCGTGTGCGTGTGTGTGTGTGTGTGTGTGTGTGTGTGTCTGAGAGAGATTTCTTCTTTTTTTTTGCACTTGAGAGTGTATGCTCATGTTATTGTGATATATGTGTGCAAATGTATAAATGTATTTCTGATATCAGTATCACTAATTGTAGAATTAAACATTCTGAGAGCAATACATCTGCAAATATAGATAGATTTTCTTTTTTTTTCATTAATAATATTTTAAGAGAGAATACGCAATAAGACAATCAGAAGACACAACATGTTGTAGTACAATATTCCACATGTGCTACTCGTTGCATCTCTCTCTCAATGTCATTTCCTGTCATCTACTGGTACTATCTAATAAAGGCATAAAAAGCCCCCTAAAAATAATAGAAAATAATAATTAGACTGTATTAAACTAATTCAACAGTATTTATCGTTTTCATATGTATTCACCAAACACATGAAAATCACTTACTGTACTGAACAATTCGGGTCAAATACACATACCATTACACCCCAAGTGCTAACGCAGTGGTCTCATTGCAATAATAGTGAACACGGCCTCATTTGCAACTGTTCCTCTGCTCTACAGGTGGTGGTAATGTGCCAATAAAGGCAGGGAAGAAGAAGACTGTTAAGACCCCGACACACCAAGCCGACAGTCGGCCGTCGGTCAGTTTGAGGCCGTCGTTGAGCGTCTGTCGGTCTAGTTTTTGAGGTGTGTCCCGCACCGTCGGCTCTAGTCTGCCCGTATGAGTTTTTTCTGCAGATTCAGCGTGTTGAATCGACGGCGGAGCTCGTCGGTGAGAGAAATCACTCTGATTGGCTGTTCAGCTTAAACGAATCAGTGCACGAGAAGAGAAACGGAAGTGAGGAAAGCAAGCCGACGAGTAAAGTCAAGAGGAAAAACACAGAAGACTCTTCTTATTGTTCATCTTCATCTCAACTGATCGTTCCAACACACAGATATTTTCACAGCGACATGAACATCTGGAATGAAGCTAAGCGGTGAGAGAGAGTGGTGTAAAAATGGTCGGCAGACGCCGCTTTGTTTCGTGTACATATCATAACAACGGCTTGTATATCCACAGTCCTCGGCCTTCCGGTTTCCCTTTTTGAATGATGAATACAGAATACCGCCACCTGCTGGTGTGGAGAGTTAATTCCTCTCATGCAGGCGCAGAACGTACGTGCTAACTGCCCGTCGGCTGTAGTCTTTGCGGTGTGTTCGAGTGCAAATTTTTGGCCAAGACAAAGGCGACGTGAGGCGACGCAACTGGTGGCCTTCGTCGCTGCTAGTTCTTTGATGTCGGCTCGGTGTGTCCCCAGCTTTACACATGGATAAAAACAATACAGGAATTAAAATGTTAAAAAAACATCTTTTCTGATGTTTTACGAGGAAAGAAATACATTCATCACGTGTGTTAGAGCTGAAGGATACACACAATGTAAACAGAGGTTTTGTTAATTTACAAGAAAACTCAACAAGCAAAACACCACTCGACTAAGTAAACCTACGTTGGAAGTTTATCTTAAAAAGTTGACTGTATGCCTGTAATGAGCAGAAACTGCACGTTTCCTGTGAACATAGAAGTTTATTTTGAAAAGACGCTATGCATGTAACAAGCAGAAAGTGACACGCCGTCCCTGACACGTCCTAAACTGACACTAGAGGGGTACCTAGAGCGTCATAGTTTGAAGCGTAGGGCTACTGACCAAGCGTCGGTATTCGACGAGTTGGGATTGAGAATGTGTTGAATGAATACACACAGTAAATGAGTTAGTGTAAAATAATGACAAACCGACTGAAAAAAAAGAAAAACGTATGAATCATAGAAAGAGAGAAAATAGATTATCATCAAATCACTGCAACAACAAATATTTATAAATCAATAATCGCCTCTTCCTCAATATCAACTTACATAACAGACATTCTGCACGTGTTGTTTGCAGCTGTGAATTATTTGCATTGACACTAACTTGAGCCCTGCAGTTAACCTGCCCTTAGCCTCTCGTTTGGATGTAATGCTGTTAGCGCACTGCAGCAATAAGCCTGATTGAGGCTGATGGAACCAAATGATCCAAATTATCCAAGGGATTCTAGTAAGTGTGTATACACACTCACTGTGTCACAGTGTGCGCGTACACTATGTGGTGTTACTCCAAAATCACTATTTCTGTGTCTATGAGCTTGTGCTGCTACATGAAGGTGCCTATGTTTTAATAAAAGCTTGAGTTTGCAGTTGGATCTGCTCTGACAGTGTATGAGGCTTGAGTTGCACCAGGTTAGAGTGTTATTATTGATCCTTTCTGGAGTGCTGTATTATATCTGCATGGTACACTTCTGTTATGAGCAGATCTGCTGATGTTGCACAGAAGAAAAGGGTTACACACACTTCTTTTAAGGCAGTTTTCGAGTTTAGACCTCTAGCATGAGGGTCTGCTGTCACTAATTAAATTTTTTTTGAACTGGTAATGATTATGGGTTCAGGTTCATGGCAAAAATCATGTTCAGTAGAATCAAGCTGGAAACTAAATGAATAGGGCTTTTATGCATTTACAGATCATAACCTAAAGGAATATGTATGGTTTATTACTACTACGGTGGTATTTTTGCAGATCCAAACATCGGTTCTACCAGTTATGATGACATTTTACTCGCAAAGTTATTAGCTGAGATTTCAATACGCAGCAACATAATTGAAAATAGGGTCCAACGAAGCAAGAAACACAAGTGGTCAGATGATCAGACGGTAAAATTAATACCCAGAACAACTTGGTTCACCTTTGACCCGATGTACCAAATGGCATCCACTCACAGGGATTATTATACTAAACTAATCTTTCCAAACTTTTTAGCTTGTGACCCTTTAAAGCTGCAGTAGGCAGTATATTTTTTACATCATTGGGCAAAAATTCCATAATAACCTTTCAGCATATTGTAATTCAAGTGTTCTGAGAGAAAACTAGACTTCTGCACCTCCTCATGGCTCTGTTTACAGGCTTTAGAACATCTAGCTATGACGGGAGACTTTAACCAATCTCTGGTCATTTCAGAGAGAGAGCGTTCCTATTGGCTGTGCTCCGGTCCATTTTACAGCTAAACAGTACACTACAAGATGTTTCTGAGAACATTTGAGGTGAGAAATAGGCATTACAGTAACAGAATATTGATTCATATTTGATCAGTGCTGCCTAGTTTGACCGTGTGGTCGGAGTTCGCGAGTGATTGACAGCCGGCTCTCATAGACAGCAGCTGGACAGCAGATCTCAGATCAGCACTTACTGCTTGTTTTCCTCTGGTCTGTGAAATCTTGCAGATGTCATTAGGAGCACCGGAGGACACAGAGGAACATGATTTTTTTCAGGTTACCTGTTTCATGTACTATTGTCACGATATAGCGAGTTTAAATAAAGTAGTTTTATAAAGATAACTTTTTTTATTCATATTTGCTCCAATCTCGCCTACTTCAGCATTAATCGGAATCTCCGAGGGACTCCATGTCAAAGTATGCACGGCATGCCGGTGAGTTGTGAACAATTCAATTGAAGCATACTAGGGCTGTCAAAGTTACCGCGATAATAATGCGTTAACGCAAATTCGTTTTAACGCCACTAATTTCTTTAATGCATTAACGCAACTTGTGATATCAATCTTTCGGCGGTTGTAGCAGCCTCAGTTTTAAAGTTAGATTGAAG
The DNA here is from genome assembly GCF_043250625.1 of Sebastes fasciatus. Taxonomy (NCBI): domain Eukaryota; kingdom Metazoa; phylum Chordata; class Actinopteri; order Perciformes; family Sebastidae; genus Sebastes; species Sebastes fasciatus. Next base: position 30,578,650 of record NC_133809.1, read on the forward strand.
ATACTGGTATCATATGAAACTAGAAAACCTAAAGAGTCTATTGGTACCAACTATGGGTCCCTTGATCCTAACCTAACCCTAAAGGGTGGCAAGGCATGTGGCATAGACGCTATCCATGCTGAAATGCTGAAGGCAGACATTCCCACATCAACACGAGTTCTGACGGACCTCTTCCAAAACATCTGGAATAGTGACACCATCCCTGAAGACTGGTCCAAAGGTCTCATCGTCAAAATTCCCAAGAAAGGCGATACCAAAAACTGCGACAACTGGCGAGGAATCACCCTTCTATCAATTCCCAGCAAGGTGTTCTGTAGAATCCTTCTTAACAGGATGGAGACAGCCATTGACACCAGGCTTAGACAGGAGCAAGCGGGTTTCAGGAAGGGAAGAGGATGTGCGGACCAGATCTTCGCTCTGCGAAACATTCTTGAGCAGTGCTTGGAATGGAACACACCCCTTTATATCAACTTTGTAGACTTCAGGAAGGCCTTCGACAGTGTTCACCGAAACACTCTCTGGAAGATACTACACTCCTATGGAATTCCATCAAAAATCATCCAAATCATAAAAACATTCTATGAACATTTTGAGTGCAGTGTCATCATGGGCAATACCATCTCTGAAAGGTTTTCCGTACAGTCCGGAGTGAGACAGGGGTGCATCATCTCTCCCATCCTCTTCCTTGTTACCATAGACTGGATCACAACAAACACCACAGCAGACAAACCCAGAGGCATCCAGTGGACCCTGTTCTCTCAGCTGGAAGATCTTGACTTTGCAGACGATATCGCTCTCCTTACAACCAACCACTCGAACATGCAGGCCAAAACTGACAGGCTCAACAACTTTGCCAGACAGGTTGGACTAAACATCAACATCTCCAAAACTCAAGTGATGTGTGTAAACTCCACCCCTGCAGCACCCATTCTTGTAAATGGGGCACCACTTGAGTTTGTGGAAGAGTTCACATACCTGGGCAGCCTCATCAGTAAAGATAGTGCAGTGCAGAAAGACATTAAAACAAGGCTGGGAAAGGCTCAGGGTGCCTTCTCCCAACTCCGTTCCATCTGGAGGTCCAAGCAATACAGCCTTAAAACTAAGATGCTTTTGTACAACAGCAATGTCAAGTCTGTTCTGCTATATGGCTCAGAGAGTTGGCGAGTGATCAAAAGTGATATGAGGAGAGTGGAAGTTTTTCACAATGGATGCCTCCGACGAATATGCCAGATCTTTTGGCCAAACAAAATCTCCAACCACCAACTGTACAAAAAAACCGGTAGCCGTAGCATCATCAAGGAAATTACACACAGACGTCTGAGATGGCTAGGCCATGTGCTGAGAATGGAGCAGGACCGGATCCCGAGAGTCGCCTTAAGATGGACACCACCAGGCAAAAGAAAACCCGGGAGGCCCAAATCCACCTGGCGCAGAACTGTGACACAGGAGCTGGACAAGATGAACCTGTCATGGGGAGAGGCCCAACATGCTGCCAAGGACCGAATACAATGGAGAGAGCTCATTGAAGCCTTATGTCCCATAGGGGATGAAGAGGAATGATGATGATGGGTCCCTTGACCTCTGACCTCAAGTCACGTCAGCACACTGACAGCTGTTGTTGCCTGTTGGGCTGCAGTTTGCCATGTTATGATTTGAGCATATTGTTTTATGCTAAATGCAGTACCTGTGAGGGTTTCTGGACAATATCTGTCATTGTTTTGTGTTGTTAGTTGATTTCCAATAATAAATATATACATACATTTGCATATTTGCCAACTCCCATGTTGATAAGAGTATTAACTACTTGACAGATCTCTCAGACATTTTGAACAGATGGAAAATGTGCGATTAATTTGCGAACTATGGACATGTGTGATATGTGATTAATCCCGATACAATATTTTAATTGATTGACCACCTTAAATAATACATAATAAACATTTTGTGTATCAGAATTGAATTATTTCAGAAAAAATATTGATTAGAACATGTATAGCTTCATGACAACTGCGCAACTCCATCTGCTGAGGAAGATCAAATGATTTGATGGAAAGCTCCAGGGCAGCTACAGAGTTGAACTTGTTGTGAGATTGTTTTTGTCAACTAGGGATGTTAATAATTAACCGTTTAACCGTTAACCGACATTAAGCATTTTAACCGATTAACGTTATCGGTTAAAATGGTTAAAAGAAATGTTAATAATCAATTAAAAAGCACTTTAAGGGACACATTGGTCCACCTTAAGTGAGTCTGAGTCGGAGTTACAGTTACAGGAAGTTGGCTCCCGTCTATGGCTTGCTTGAGCGGAGGAGTTGTAGCCTCATAGCATTTATTCACCGACAAATAAAGTGTACACACACTGTCTGCTACACTTACGTTCACAGCTAGAATGCCACCGACAACACACACACAGTCTGTCAGAAACTTGTTGTAGTTTCACTGCGCTGACAGACTGTATGTGTGACTACGGGGAGCACGAAGCTAACAGCAGAGCTACAGGCGCTAACGTAGCACAAACACACACACTGTTTGTCGGACTCTCGCTATCGTTAATCAGACACACAGCTGACAACCTGCTAAACTAAACTAAATGTGCGGTGGAGACTTTTACTGGGAAAGTGGCTGCATGTCTGCGACACTACACGCAGTATCGTGGCTGCTAAGTTAACGCTCTCGGACGGTGAACTGGAGACAGTGAACGCAGCATACGCTCCCGTACGGGTGAACTGGGGACTCCGTTGTCTGTTGTGCTCATACGCTGCAGTCAGCGCACCGCTGCCAGCTCTATTCAGCAAGAATTACTATTGGGCAAAGGTAAATTTTAACGGTCGTGCCTAGAAGGTATGCGGAAAATGCAAAATCTGATCTGTGATCTGCAAAAAACTCGCTGCCCGACAACCTATCCTAACCTTAAAGATAGGGTCGACGATGTTGGAAAGCTAGCATAATTTGAAAGTAGCATGGCCTCAGGAGCTCCGTCTAAACACCCACCCCCCTACCCTCGGGGCTCCTTCCAAGGCAACGCCTCCCCCCCCCCACACACACACACACAATCACATGCACGAGCACCGCCGCATCGTAACTACTTCACAGACACAGAGCGGAGAGAGGACCTCAACTCAACAACGCTACCTCATGACAAGTAACCGCGGCAGTGCCAGGGTCGGCGCCAGAGTGTTAGGGGCGGACGGGCAATCAGCTTTGACAGAGGGGGCATTTTTTCACCTCATATAGCCTTTATTAAGTGTATATTTAACATTATCATGTTTCATGAAAGAAATAAACTGACAGAGAGGTGTATACATACTGCCACTTATGCGCACAGGCGCGCACGCACGCACGCACGCACGCACGCACGCACATGCTGTTATGTCCATAAAATCAGGTTATAAACTAACACCGTGTCCTAACTGGAAGCGAGCGTCCGACTATCGCGCTGCAATCGCGCATTGGACGCTCTCTGTCCACTGAATACGTTAAATCTGCACTTCTGTTACATCATGTAAACAAACCAGGAACATATCAGCTGTGAGCTCCAGATCAGACTGGAGCTGGAGACTAACCACCTCAAAGATGGGTTAGTAGTAGGCTACTTGTTATCTTCCTACGTTCATACTTTTTTTTTTTTTTATCAGAAAACACATGTTTTATTTGTGATATTTACTGATAATAACATACGATATAGTCAAGAGCAAGTAGGTTGTTATCTAGTGATCTTCTCCAGCCAACTGCCACCTTATTATGGTATTGGTAGTGAAATGAGGAGGTACTGGAGGCTACAGATAACTCCTCAGGCACGCCCTGCGTCTTGCTCATGCCAGGGTCAAAATGTGCTCACACGCGGGTGCCAAGATACAGTTAACAGGGAGATACAGTTAACAGGGAGTCAAACAACACATTAATCTAACAGTCTGACTGATTTCTTCATGACTATAATTTAAGTTAATAAAGACTAAATGTGGATGTTTCACTCACCAGTTGTTGTCCCTGCTCAGCCTGCTGTAGTGTAACATTAGTCCATTGTTTTATTCCACAATACTGAACAGAATAATCCAAACAGGTAGAAGAAGTAAGATGTGAGAGGAGCACAGGATGCTTTTTACTCTCTTGGTCCTAATTTTGCTTTAATGCACAGGGTTTGTAGGTGTACTTTCTCTCATTTTTTTCTATTGAGCTAGATTAAAAAAAACACCAAAAAAACAAACACGCAAACGGAGCGGATCAAAACGAGGCTTCTTACTGAAACGGTTCATATTTCCCACAATTTCCATAGTTGTCTCTTTGCGCTGTCTGTTCGTGTTTTATTTGAACCATTAGTGAGGTGGCTGTTATATTTTTTGACAGGTAGATCGTAATAAAGTTTCACTAGTGAACTTTATTACATATAACTGCGATCGTCAGTGCCTGTGCTGAAGGTGTCAGTAATCAAGTTAATATTTTCATTTACATCCAGGACAACTGACCCGGTTTTCTCGGCTCATTTTATCTAAACTAATCAGCCGTTCCTCTCACTATGAGTGACAGGAAAAAATAGGAACAAGGTATCCGATAGAAGCTCAGACAAAACGTCATGCCGAGCTGTGCAGCACCATGTTGCTGTGTTGCTGTGCAGCACCGTGTTGCTCGCGGCCAGTTAGGACACTCCAATAGAAAACAATGTAATCAAGCCCAAGTACATGTCCTAGTTGTTTCCTAGATGCAAAACTATCACTGTTTTGTGCTTTATTTTGCATTGCAGTGTTTATTCATTCCATTACCAAACTGAATGACTTAATTTTACTTATAGCCTAGCTGTTATTTCAGTTTAGTTTTTTGTCAGGAGAGAATTCAGCTGAGGGGGCACAGTGACCTTTTTGGATGGGCCTGGAGCCCCATGGCCCGCCCCTAACACCGACGCTGGGCAGTGCTACGGCAGGGCTGAGTTTTCTCTTCCGTTCCCCAGGAAACGTGCGGCGGCGACAGATGACAGCTCTTTTCCGGTCCTTTTTCAGAGCTCATCAGTAATGGATTGCTGTCGGGTTGTAAAGACCATTTCAACCAATAGAACAAATAGTGTAGACTGGAGAACATCGTCAACCCTGCCTTTAACTATTCCAGATCAATGCCTAACCATAACCATCTTGTGAGGGTTTCCCCAACTTGTGGGTTCCCTTCTAGACACTACCAATGATAACGTTCATCATGATGTGTTCAAATGAAATCTTGTAAAATCTAGTATTTGACAAGAAACCTGAATAAATGCAGTTGTTTGAAGGAGGTGTTTTCACAGCAATGTAAAATAGATAATAAAGAGGGGATTATGAGCTGTTTAACTTAACTTTAACACTAGCTCTGTGTGTTTAATGTTGTTTTTTTTTACAGTGGCATCCAATTGGGTATCGAGAATCATTGAATTCCACTGGTATAGGTATTGACTACTACATTTATCTGGTATTGTGACATCCCTACAGTTTGGCACAATTCTACAGTAACTTGCAGAATGAGCAGTGATAGCCACTGAAACCAGCACCAACCACAGAAAAACTCAACCTTCAGCAGTAAACCCAACAAAAAAGACTTGCCTCGTGCTGTTTGACTGACAGGTACAAAGACTAGCAGTGATAGTGAAGCTGTGTACCTGGAGCTGCTGCAGGATGTGTTCTCTGGGTTGGACCTGGTGTCTGCTGCAGCTCTGCTGGTACGCCACCATTACCTCTGTCAAGGTGAGGCAGCTGTCAACTAAAATAGAAGAATACACTCATTCACTGCTTTAATGTCTCTGCATCCCAGTGAGCCACCAGCAACCATTCCAAAGTGCTTAAGGGGCTAAGAAATGCCATACGGTAAAGTGTGTTGTGTGTGTGTGTGTGTGTGTGTGTGTGTGTATACTACAAGGAAGATGGCAGTCAGTGAGAAGTGAGAAGGACATGAATGTCTGTCTGAACAATAAATCACCCAATCAGGCACCTCAGTTTATCAACCACGGCCTTATGGGATAGGACATTCCAGATGTGAGAGACTACAGAGGATTTTATGACGGAAACACTTAAACATTTTGATCCTTGTGTATCCTTCAAAAGCTGGATGGCATTTCAAACCTTTTTAGTTTAATACATTTTAGGGCTGATAAAACGAAGGTAAATAAAACCCTGGACAGTCTTTTAAAGTTTGATCTCAGCTGTGACTCAAGGTCAGAAGAACTGCTTATTGAAATTATACCCAAAAGGATTAAATGAACTGTAGATCACAGTATTTTGTATTTATTTATGCGAGGATGAAAAAAAGAATATGTTGTGTTTTAAGGAGGATTTTGTGACATTGTGATATTAAGGTGATATTATATCAGACTCCACACATAGTTAAACAGCAGCTTACCCTTTCTGTCCGTGTCCCTGTGCTCAGCAAAGCCGGATACTATCTGTTCATCAGGGGGGAACGACACATGCTTTTCTCCTTTACTTCTCTTCTTCTGGTTCTTGTTGGCTTTTTCTGCTCCGTCATCACTCTGCTCATCATTGTCACTACAGTGGGTCATCCCTCCGTTTAGGACTCCACCATGGAGCTTTCAGTTGGAGTTTGAAAGCAAAGGGTCAGTTCACTTCAAAGCAGTACACGCACTGTCAACAACCACCGTATCTCCTCCAGGAGTCACGGCAACAGATACTGAAGTAATACTAATTTAAAGAGGCAGCAGAAATGTGTGCAACAGTTGACGCCCAAACAGTTGTACCATCTGCCGTCTTGGATGTGAAGTGCTGCTCTCTCCACTCTGTGATCGCTTGGAAAGACAAGACACTAAAGAATCAATATCTTATTCATGAGTTGTGCACGGGGTTGCAAGTGAAACCCAATATGTTCGTATCAAATGGCACATTCGAAAATAGGTAAGGCGCTGCACATTTACATACCTATCCAAATTCAGCATTGCCAGCAGCATTCCGGAGAATATATTCAAAGAGACGGGCAGGCATGGTATCAGAAAGTATATCTATACCCAGCGTTTTTCCTGGTTCAAAATGAGGCAGGTCCATATGGGCAGGTCAAACGCAGAAGGGCCTAAAGTGGCCTGAGTGTTATGTAGCAGAAACAGAATTTTGAGGTGTGGTATCTTGTTTAAAAAACATCCTATACTTAACCTGACTTTTTGTTATTTTTATCACACTTATCAATATGTTCATATTATCAATAGTTCAAATGACTATGTGTAATGTGAAATTGGTCTCTCGTGGTGACAAACACAGATAATTATAGCCCATTGAACTAATTCTGCAGTTTCCTTCAGCACTACTGAGCTTTTTAGCCTTTTTTTGCTCAATGTTTTGGTTTTCTGGACCATACTCTGCCCTCATCAACCTTGTTTCAGGCAGCAGCAGGCAGCTGTTTTCAGAGAAAAAGCTCTGATAAATCCACTATACTGTACAATTTTGCTCAGCAGCAAACAGTACACAGATACAGTTTTTTTCCAACAAAATTAGCACGTATATGCAGGTTTCTTTAAACACAGGAAAACCCGTTAAAATAGGTGATAGACTCCTTTCTCACTGCCAGTAGATGAGTATGCCTTTCTGTTTTTTCCTGCTGTGTCGTTCGGCGTCGCCAACACGCCGACCGGCACCAGAAGCAGAGTTACTAAACAGTGGAAAATGTTACGGTGGTTACTCTTTTTTTATATCTGTTCCTTATTCTGTCTCTTTCAAACACTCAAACCAGAGTTGGTGATTGTTGGAACAGTGGAAAGACCAACAAAGACGGTTTGATGACGAGTTTTATTTTGTTTCTGTCGAGTTTGAATGAAGTATGTTTTGATGATCATCGAAAATTACTGTAAAAAAAAAAAAATACTGTTGTCTGACTGGAGTCTGGTGGCTTTCAGGAGAGCATATTTATTGTGTGTTTTGTATTTTAATAAATTCTAATAATTGTCCAAATCCATGTTGATTTTATTATAAATTCATTTCAACGCATGTCTCATAGCATCGTGCCAGAAAAGGGGTGAAAATGATTGTGTCCACCCGGGTTTCATGTTTCCATCACTGCTGATCGGAGCTGGAGCCGATAAATACCTCACTACTGCAGAGTCATTTGTCCTGAGAATGAATGCTGATTGTAACTTTTCCCAGTGGAGACAGAAGCCAGATGTTAACTTTAACAGATGTTGTATGTTCATGTTATATGTAAAGCGTTTTATTTATTGGGTTTTACACATTGCTATATTCCATAAAATCCATAAATCATTTATGTTAGAGTTACATTAATGGAGACAAATATGTGCACATTGTTGAAAATGACATTTGGTTGTCAACCAACATTCAACAGTATTGACATCTACAGTACCTTCAAACTGACATTTTAACCGGTTGGTAGAGGTTCATAATCCATAAAAACAACATCATTATTTAAAAGAATAAAAAAAAATCATTGTGTGTGGTAGCTATTACACAAATCAAATAAGGAATGCACCAATTACAAAAATAATCATTTCCATAGATTTTTTTTATGGGGGGGTGGAGGGGAGACTATTAACGGGTTAAACATTGGCTCTGTAATTGTATTATTGCAGGCAGACTGTAGACATCTAGTAGATCACAAAATTACATTTAAAGATGCAACCCGATGCCTGACACAGGTAAAAATCAGAATCACATTGAATTGTGTCAGAATCAGAGTGCTGAGGTCACAGACGGAGCTGGAGCTGCATCCTGAGGGTTTTCCTAATTAAGACACAATTTTTCTCATTTTTTTTATCAGCTGTTGACACACCAAAGAAAAGAACCCGAGGCTACAATCACATTTATCAAAAACTCTTGAAGCATGAAGGACAAGTCAACAGCAAATGATGTAAGCAACGCAAAATCTACACAAAGTGGACTCTTGTGTTCAAGTGCATTTTGCACGAAAAACCCCAACTGTTCGTCATATTTGCATGTTTGTAAGACATTAACAAAAAGTCTCACATTTTGTGGTGCAGTGTTATATTGTACTGACTCTGACTTATAATCTGTAGAATATGTAATAGTGATGTGTCGGTCGCGAATGAACCGGCTCAAAGAGCCGGTTCATTTAAGTGAACGATAAGAGCCGGCTCCCGTCCGAGAGACGTTTTTTTTTTATTTTAATTAATTCAAGGCTGAATGATAGGATGATCTTCTCTGTGCCACGGGCACTCCATGCATGCACTGACTGTGACTGAATGTTGAGTTAATGACGTCCGTGCAACCAATCAGGTGATGACAGACAAGGATCAAACCATTAAGCAGAGAGGGGCGGGGTTCGTGCAGCGTGCTGACGGTCTACAGGTACAGAGCAGGAGGGAGAGGAGGAGAGAAAGAGAGAGGAGTGCGGTGCGCGAATAGCAGACAAGATGAGTGACAGTCGGAAACGAAGCAGCATGTAAAATTATAGTATTCTGGAAATTATAAGGTTTAGTATAATTGTATTGAATATATTCAGTGATATATGTGCACACATACTAATCATAGGTCAAAACAGTGCTAAATTTGGAATTATAAAAGTGGTAAAACAAAGAGCCGTTTGGGAGCCGAAAGAGCCGGCTCTTCTTGGTGAGCTGAGCCAAATGATCTGGCTCACTAAAAAGAGCCGGAATTCCCATCACTAATATGTAACTATAAATAAGGGGAAAGGCTCCTTCCTTTACCTGTTCAGTAAACCCAAACATCACATTCCCAACAAAGCAAAGCTTTCAAGAGTTCAAGCACATACACTAATCTCTGACGTACGACGCGCAGCAGTACTCGACCAATAGAATAGCAGAGCGTCGTGACGTCACTTCCTGACCGGTAGTTTTGCGGGAAGTTTGGTCCTCACACAGCTCAGCTAAACCTCCACTAAACTACACAGTCCAGGTCTGTATTCTTCTTATAACTTCCATTAAATGTGTGCGTGGCTGTTAGTGTAGCTGTCAACAGTTATCGCAGGTATCCAGGAGCTTCTCTTATTAACCGTCATGTCGCAGCGGCTAACGGGAGATGACGATGCTAACGAGGTAGCTTGTTAGCATGCTAGCTAACGTCAACCTCCCAGACCGGTTATAGAAACTTGAGCTGCTCGGTTCACCAACGGAACGTTTGTCCACCTGCTTTGCCCGTACACGCTTCTCTGTTATCAGACAGGAGGCTGCTCTCTTTGCACCACACATACTGACAGTTAGTGTTAACTAAATCTATGTTTACTGGATGTGAAAGCTCCAGATACCGTTAACCGATGTAGTTAGTTAGTTTCGCTAGTAAACAGGAGAACATGACGTCATGTAGCACCGGAAGTGAAACCTCTCATTTGTTATTTAGGGTGCGATCAGTTCAAATTAGGTCACATATGAGAAGTCGCTGGTCTGCTCACAGTGTCAACTTTAGATCTATGTAACTAACTAACCGTTGAAAACCTACGCCCAAAGATAGGGTATACATCCTGGAGTTAGACAAGATAAGGTAAGATAAGATGAACCTTTATTAATCCCTGAAGGGAAATCCAGGTGTCAAAGCAACAACATCAGCAAACAGAGTGAAACACAGGAGAGGTAAAGGTATACAAAAAATGATAATAACAATAATAGAGATATAAAAGATACAGAGTGAATGGGTGAACATATAGTGTATGCAGTCCGTCAATAAATAAATGTAGTATGTACAATAAATAAATGTAATATGTACATATGACCAGTCTATAAAGTGGTATATAGGATGTATTGTGTAAAGTAATTGTAAAGTGCGCCAGTGGTTAGAGTCCAAGATGTTTGCAGATAGTGCATGTTTAAAGGCAGATAGTGCATGTTTAAAGTTCTTAAAGTCCTCATAGTTCTCATATGGGGTCAGCCTTGGTTGTGGAGCCTGATGGCTACCAGCATGAAGGACTGACCCAGGCGCTTTGTGTTGTGCCGAGGGGTGATGAGTCTGTGACTGAAGGTGCTCCTCATCTTGACTAGCTCATCATGGAGGGGGTGGGAGGGGTTAGCATGTAACGCTGCTAACGTTAGCTGACTGTGTGTTGCAGATGCCTCCTAAAGCCAAGGCGGCAAAGAAAGGCAGAGCTCCAGCTAAGAGGAAGCTGGCAGAGGAGTTCCCCCCCGGTGAGGTCCTAACAGACACAGGGAAGAAGCCATGGAAGCTGGGGGCTCCAATCGGCCAGGGGGGCTTTGGTCTCATATATTTGGGTAAGAATAGATGGAGGGCTGATGAACCAGCTCAAAAGTCAAACATGCGATGCTAAAAGACATCTATAGATGATTTGACTGCAGACATTTTTCCTCAGAATGCCTGAACTCAGACTCAAGACACATACATTTGCAATGCTTAGTTATTTCATGTATTTAAATGCAACTTTGTTTCAAAGCAATTTTTTTTAATTTCTACTAAGTAGTGGAATTATTCCTTTTCTTGTTCCCAGCTGATGAGAATTCTGCCAAAGCTGTGGGTGCTGATGCTCCTTATGTCATCAAAGTGGTAAGAATCTAAACAACCCTAAAAAATGAACGGAAATTGTCTTGTGCACGTTTTTTCTTTCATATACATCACATGAACACTTCTCAAAAGAGCAATATATTACCTCCTAGATACAATCACAACCCACTTCCTTGATTGTAACTAAGGCCCTGTTTAGTCCTGGTATTAACATGCACAAGTGGACAGCTCTAAGTACAGGTATGAACGCACTCAAGACGCATTGATAACGCTTTGAGATCCGATCGCTAAGACCACATTCAGAGGTGGTCTGGGCCATATATGGCCACATTCTTTTTGCAGTGTGTACGCAAATGTGTCCTGGACCGCCTACTCAACTGACGTCCCGCTGGGATCTGCAGGGTCTCTGCTCTCCTCATGTGAATAGACAGCCAGACACGAGCGCTTGTCTTACTCTTAGCATGGAAACGGCCTCTGTGTTCTACTGTATTCTGTCAGTACAACTGTATTAAAATATATCTTTTCTATAGGGTACATAATCTAAAGACTATCAGACTAGGCATGCAAAGTGCATTATTATCATACTGTCGGAGATGTGTCTGTGTTTTTGTTCTGCTGCTTTGCGCGGAGCTGATACCCAACCGCCCACCTGCTCTCTCTCATCCCCGGCTCTCTGGAGCTCTGTACGCCACTGTTGCTTGGCAAAGGCAACGGTGCCAGCGGCACTGGGTCCTGGGGACAGCCGGCAGACAATAACTTTTTATTTTGATGTTAATAAAATATACCCAAATTCACATGTAGGATATTACTACTGACATTCATGTAATATTACGTCACAACGTCTGCTGTATTAGCCGTGTGTTTGCTACGTGTTGATTTGCATATAGAGCGTGGAAGTGAGATCGGATCACAAGTGTTCACTCAAGACGCATGTGGAGACGCATTCTAATGAAAGGTGTGAACAGACGTACTGAAAGGTGTGAACAGACGTACTGAAAGGTGTGAACAGACGTACTTAAAGCTGTTCAATTGTGATCGGATCACTCAGTACGCATGTTAATAACAGGTGTAAATTGTCAAATTTGTTTTGCTCTTTTCAGTATGATGATACTGCAATTAGTCTGCAAACATTGCTCAGATAACATGAATGCATCACGAATCATAGTGTGAGTGGACAATAGATACAGTGGGTTAGAGTGATCAGATTATACTCTGGCAAGATTATTTATATCATTTGATTGGAATGAGTTAAGATCAGTCAAACCCTGACAGGATTTCTTCAGAAGTGTTTGACCAGTTCAACCAGGCTGTAAAGATCAAAACTCATCAGACTGAAATCTGACAGTGAATTCAACAAAGAGTCAATGAGTCGGAAGAGAAATCACATTTATTAACAATCTAGTTATGTATCTGTATATCTGTAAATTACCAATTTAACAAAAATTACATTACAATGGCCAAATCAAGCGAAAGAATATTAATCCATAAATATACCTCAATGTTGTCCTTGTAATTATCCATTATCTGTCAGGACCCTGACACACCTAGCCAACAGTCGGCTGCCCCTGCATCCTTGGCCCGTGTCCGGCTAACCATTGCCCTTAATTGTCTATGGTGCAGCGCAGACTGAGCTTCTTTGAAAGGAAATGTGCTAAATAAATATACTTGCCTTGCCTTATGGCAGTATTTAATTATTATGTCTTATATATTATATTATTTATAATATTTAAATTATATTGTATATTTATAATATTTGCATCAATGTGACGAAGCACCTGAATTTGTCAGGTATGTCATGCACATGATTAGCAAAAAAACAAGACATTCCAGTCTGGTTATTTTATTAATAACTTTCTCAATAATCTGTTAAATAATGGTATTGTATCATGGTGTATACCGATACCACCACATGAAATCAAATACAGTGTGATAGAGGATTTGATCCATATTTCCCACTGCTACATATATGACGCCATTTACCCTGTTGTATGTAGTCTTTGGACCGTGTTCATGTGCAACTGTTACCAGAAGACGTTAGAGGTCTTTGTTGGTGCTAGTTGTTTGAAGTTGGCTTTGTGTGTGTTCAGACCAACACAGGCAGTACATCGAAGAATTCTCTTTCCTCCTTCATTTCAATGAGACCTCTGTGTTAGCACTGCATGGGCCAGATGACAAGGTTCCAGAAAAAAAAAAAATCGGGGTCATTCGGCAAAAAAAATGTGAACTTGGCTCAAGTATTCTCCTAGCACAACGCAACATCAACCAGCAAGGTGCTGCACCGTGTAATCAAGTTTGTGCTGGTAGATTACTTTTTACTATTTACCTCTCCATTGTTGAGCCACTGATACGTTTCCAGAGTGTATAAACCTCTCTCATGGTATTATAAACCATTGTGAGTGATAAACCTTCATACTCATGGATGTATCAATGGACACATCAGTGGACATTTCTACGCTAGACTTTTGAATTGTATTCTTGTTTTTGCAGTGCTATTTTTGGTCTAAACAACTGTTCAATCGAATCTAGACATACATGTAGTCGTTATTTTGTCCACAGGAGCCCAGTGACAATGGACCACTGTTCTCTGAGCTCAAGTTTTACATGAGAGCTGCAAAGCCTGACCTGAGTAAGCCAACTTATCATTTCTTATAAACACACACAAACACCTAGAAGTATGACACTAATATCTGGTTCACACTACACGACTTAAGCCATGATTTTCTGCTCCCCGACAGCTTTTGGAGCTCCCAGGCAAAAGCCGCTCGCACATTGGTGTCCGAGCGTCATACTGTATGTGTACTGTTCAAAGACGCGAGCCGAGAGGCTCGCCGATGCCTCGCCGATGCCTCGCAGGCACATTCCAGATATCTAGCATGCCAAATATCTGAACCCGGGCTCTGGCCATGAGCTACAGCCAATGAGAGCGGAAGACACACGTTGAGGGGAAATCTGGGGGAGGAGGGGTTGCCTGTAACAAAAGGAACTTGCTGTATGAGTTGCATTTAAAACACAGAGCAAAGTTGTTGTTGCACCTAGGAAAAGTGTTAAAACTGGTGGAAACAGGCTATTTTGTAAACCCGTGCCAACAACAACATCAGCATTATGTCTCGCTTGGTATCACGTCATTTACCGTGTATTTCTCCCCTGTCAGTCGTGTAGTGTGAAAACCACAACGACTTAAAGACTCGTAGTGTGAACAGTACTTTGAAAGTCGTGTAGTGTGAACTTAGCTTAAGCTAAACTAAAGTTAGCTTTGTGATCATAACACAACAGTCTCTCACCACCAGGGCAAACAAATAAAAGAAAGCCAACTTTCTTAATTAAAAAGACAATCTTGTAGCTGAGGCACGGAGGGGCCCTGCAGAGGAAGGGAAGCTTTTGGTGGCAGCGCCATTGGCCCCCAGGCCACAGCTTTGCATTTTATATAATAACAATCCAAATGTCAATCTCCCCTGACAATTAACTGTTATATTACTAAGGAACCAAAGGCTCATATTTTATTCATGCTGGAATCTCACGTTGTTGGTAAATATTTGTCCCAGCAGCAGATTAGCTTGCGGCCGCGCTGCCCGACACCCCCGCCCCCCCACGGAATTATACTCTTATTACTTTGAGCATCACAGCCATCACCCACTACACCAGCTCCAGTTAGCAGTGTGTTCACAGGAAACTGTAGAAACCAAACTGTCTTTGATTAACATGGTGGGATTTATGTGCATACTTTTAGGACATTTTGGCCACAAAAAAAGTGCATCAAACATTTCTGATCAATTTCCTCTTGTCCTGCAGTTCAGAGCTGGATGAAGACACGCAAGTTGAAAAATCTGGGCGTTCCCAGGTACTGGGGCTCAGGTCTGCATGAGAGAGGAGGGAAAAGGTAACGGGAGGAAAATTGTATCATTTGTCAGTAGGGGTGTAACGATTTTTGTTGTTTTTACAACGATGCGATACGATTTCCATGGTTCTGATACGATTCAAGGACGATATTTGGCTCATCTAGAGCGATACGATACAATTTAATGATTTAAAATCAATACAGTAACTTTTTTTGCCAAAAAATCAATCAGTGTAACTGTGAAATAAATATGTGATACTGGACAGTACAGGTCAGGATTCCTTAAAGGGCTTTTTTCATACATGAAAACATACGGAACAACATTTTAAAACTACTAACTATTTCTATTTTGTTTTTTACTTTACTCCCGTGATAATTTGCCTCGCAAGACCGTCTGATGCTGCGTGCACATAGATATCATGACGGGGAAAGGAAAGTCATTTTTCTCTGAATGAATAAACGACAGCGCACGGGGAAAGCGTCTGTAGGTGAAGCCGCCCTCGTCAAGTGGACGGATAGCGCCTGCTCACGTAATGCTCCCAAAATTAAACTCCGTCGACCGGCTCCTCGGCACCGCAGCGCCAGCAGCTCATGCAGAACTGGTGCCCGTTTCCCTCCACGCCGTTACCCGGTGAGAGAGAGAGAGGAGTCCAGTGCGCTGTTCGTCTGCATGCACGCCATGGATGCGTGCTCACGCTGCAGTGGGCAGAGCTGGTGCATGTCTGGAGAGTGAACCGGAGTAAAGTTTAACATTTCTTTACTAATAAAAGTGCTAAAAAACACTTTCATACAACGTTTGTCGTCCTTAAATACAAGGTGCAAATCCTTAGTATCGATACAATAAATTTTTGCATTTCAAATCAATTTTATATCGACATACGTCTCCCGTGAAGGACAACTTGCCGAGTACCTATCGATGTAGTTGGATCGTAGGAATATAAATCGATACATCGATGTAGTAGATGATTCGTTACGTTATGTAGTTTACGATATCGCATTCTCAAGACACAGCTGATATGACATCACAAGAACTTCATCTATCCCGCATATATTAAACTGGGGTTATTGTATAGTCTTAAATCTCATTCCGAGTTGTATTCAAAAGTCTTAAATCTAACTTGCCTAAAGCTGTAGGAACCCTGTCTGAGAAATCTGAAATGAATTGAATGCTTTAGCCTGATCAGTCCATTGGAAAGTTCTGCTGTCCTGTAGTGCCCTATGTCTAAATGCTTTTACTGCAGATGATAACATATTTACACCAATAATTTAGCACTAACGGAGTTTGTGTAACACTTGAGAAGTACTAAAAGAAGTATTCTTTGTACCTTCCAGGTATAGGTTCATGGTTATTGACAGGCTTGGCTCAGACCTGCAGAAGAAGTTTGAAGAATGTGGAAGGAGGTTCCCAAGAAAACTGGTCCTGCAGCTCGGCCTCCGACTGGTTGGTTATTTCATCATCAAATGCTTTTCCTTTTGCTTTCATGTTTTCCACATGGAACTGCAAGAATGTCATGTAAAGTTGAGGAAATGTGTTGGAGACAAGGAGCCTGATGGTGGAAACTATCAATCGCTACGTTTACATGCACACTAATATTCCACTTTTATTCTGAATATGACCATATTCTGAATTTGATACATGTCATGTTAAGTTTGGATATTCTGAATTACATGTCCTGACACAGTAAGCCGACGGTCGGCCAGTCCGGAGCCGTCGGTGAGCGTCTTTCGGCTTAGTTTTTGCGGCGTGTCCCGCACCGTCGGCACTAGTCTGCGGCGGAGCTCGTCAGTGAGATAAATCACTCTGATTGGCTGTTCAATCAGTGCACGAGAAGAGAAACAGAGGTGAGGAAACCAAGCAAACGAGTAGTCAAGAGCTCAAGATCATAACAACGGCTTGTATATCCACCGTCCTCACAATGACGAATACAGACTACCGCCACCTGCTGGTGTGGAGAGTTATTTCCTCTCACGCAGGCGCAGAGAACGTACGTGGTGACTGGCCGTCGGCTGTAGTCTTTGTGGTGTGTTCAAGTACAACTTGTCGGCCAAGACAAAGGCGACGTGAGGCGACCCAACAGTCGGCCTTCATTGACATTAGTTCTTTGATGTCGGTTTGGTGTGTCTGGGCCTTTATTCTGAATGGAGCATTTCGCGATTAAGACATGTGGGATATGCCGATATTATTCAGGTTTTAGGAGCATTCTTTGGACATGTATACAGCGCATTCAGAATATGCAAGTCCGCCACCGGTCACGTTAATCAGAGTATGCACGGCTGCATGTAAACGTGAATATTAGTGGGATATTGGTTTTCATTAGCCATGTAAACAGCTTAGTAGGAATTTTGTCTTTTTCATAGTAAGGGCAAAACAACTGGAATGGTTTGTGCATGTAAACGTTGTCAGTGTTTAATAATAATTCTGACTTTGAGTGACACCATATGAAAGGGAATGCAAAGTTCAAACTTTTTCGAGCTCCAAGATCTTCCCTTCATATGGAAAAAACAAAAATGGGTTATGTTCTTACACATTTTTGGACATTGACACATCACTTGTCCAGTATTAAGTAATGCTCTCTTGTAGTCTCCTATTATCCCAGTAGTCTTATAGCTTGTGATCTGACTGCAGGATGAAAGGTGTGTTGCTGATCATGCTACAGTCTGATTGCATCGGGATAATGACATCTGATCATTGGGCGGTGTAGAATGTCTCTTTCAGTATACATCTCAGGAATAGTTTTTCAGAAAACTCATTTTAAATAATTGTGTTCAAAAATTTGGTAAGTTATTAGATTTTTAAACTTTTTTTTAACTTAATAGAAATGTAAAAATGCTGGTATCTGCCTAAAAATAATAAGTGCAAGTTCGGCAACCCCGTTGGTCACATGCTGTCTGATGCTGCTGTGTGGCTGCAGGAAGAGGCCGAGTCACGTGACCTTTCAACATGTTGCAGGGATTTTTTCGTAAGAATGTGTCTAAACTGTACAGATATCATTCACACTTGGCTGTGAACACCCCCAGATGTGGTCTACAATTGCATTCTGATTACAATGCATTCTGCATGGATTAAATCCTGAATTAACACGTGTTTTTATGCTTGCGCGACAGCCGTGGTCAGCGGCATAATGTTTTACATGTTGTCTTTCCGTACGTACGTCTGTACGTTCTTGTGAACACAATATCTCAGGAACACCTGGAGGAAATTTCTTCAAATTTGGCACAACTGTCCACTCGGACTCGAGGATGAACTGATTAGATTTTGTAGGGCTGACCTCCAAATCAGTATTCGAGTGCTTTGTTTTTTTTTTCATCAGCATGTAATAATTAAGTATAAATCCAAAAATAGTCCATGAAATCCGGAATAATCCCACAACTATGTTCATTATTCATATTCAACATGAATTATTATGAGTTATTCTCAGATGGATATCACTGTTTGTTATGTGTAGAGGTGCGTGTGTGTACAGTAGTGAGTCAGCGGCACTGAAACGGGGGAGATGGAGACAGACGGACAGAGGAACACATCTGCCTGCTGCGCCGCTAAGCTTCCAATACCTATGAATATTTCTCACCGAAGCTTCGATGCCCAAAAAATTGGTATTCAGGACAGCTCTTATATTTTGGTCACCGTCACCTCACAAAACACGCTTATGGCCATAACTCAAGAATTCATATGCTAATTATGACAATTTAAGCCAAGTCTTACACCGGATGAAATAACGTAGTGATGACATGTTGGACAGACATGGATGTAAACTGACACTTGACTGGTTGGTGGAGGCGTACAACCGTGAGGCAGTAATTCTAGTTTTTCTCCTTTTCAATACTAATAACAATGGTTCCTGTTTTTTTTCTTGTTTAGCTGGATACTCTGGAGTACATCCATGACCATGAGTACGTGCATGCTGACATCAAGGCTTCCAACCTCATGTTGAGCCACAGTGATCCCGACCAGGTCAGTAGAAGTTCTCACTAAAATCATCACTTTCTAGTTTGGGTAAATGAAAAGTAAATGTGCTTAAACATCCCTTAACGTTGGGAAGCCGAGGTGCTGCTCTGACCCCAGCACTGCTGTGAAAGCGGGGAGGTGATTGTGTTTTTTTGATCATAACACACTTGTGCTGCTTCATTAGATTCAATTAAGGCCTGCAGAGGAGGGAGGGAGGGAGTGTGTGTGTGTGTATGTATGTGTGTGTGTGTGTGTGTGTGTGTGTGTGTGTGTGTGTGTGTGTGTGTGTGTGTGTTCCAAACAGGGAGATTAGATGGCAGCAGCTAAGAGCTTTTTCTAGCAAACAAGGCAGGGGCAAATATTTAATTTGAAGATTAATAATGTATCATTGGTGGTGTTATTAAAGAGCTATTTATAAATGACAATTTAAAAATCGGCCCCTCTGGATTTTAATATTAGGTAAGGTTGTTTTTTTTAGTTTTCCCCTGGAGTTACTGGGATGTAGGTTTGGTTTTTATTTCTGTATGTTTCTTTATTAAGGCCAATAACCAACTGTAGTAAACAAGCACAATGCAGACTTAATAATAATAATAATAATGATAATTGAATTTATGTAGGTGGAATCACAATTTAAATTCCAAAAGGGCGGAATCCTCTGCTCTCCATGCTTTCAGTTTGATTCCTGGAAACGGTCACACATGTTTTTGTATACATTTATAACGTGTTAAATGAGATCTCGTTCTTGGTCTGCGTGCATGTCTGAATCAGTGTCTTTTTTGTAGGTTTACTTGGTAGACTATGGGCTGGCATATAGGTACGCACCCGACAGTGTCGTAAAAGAGTACAAGGAAGACCCCAAGAGATGTCACGACGGCACCATCGAGTTCACAAGCATCGACGCCCACAAAGGAGCAAGTAGGTACACGTAGGGGTTGCACCTCTGGAGGATTACAGAGAGAGGAGATGATAGCGGCATCATCAATGTGTGCAAAAACATAAAATGTCACAGAATGATACTTGTTTTTGGGATATGGTGTAAATATAGAACACACAACATTTTTTTTTAACTATGTTGTTTTTTTCTAGCTGTAATGTTTGCAAAAACATACAGACAACATTTACAGCATCTATCAATTAACACTTTCATTTAATTCGCTAATTGCTCGATAATGAAATGAACTGGGACTGGGTTTGGTACTTTATAACAGATGGAACAGGCGACAGATGTATCTTTTTGCAGGTATATTTGGAAAATTAAAAAAGTTTAAAAAGGTAACGTTACAAATAGAACATGTGAAAACACGCTTTAATAACAGATCTCCTCGGTGTGAAAGGGGTATTTCTAACGCCAACCCTGGTTTTGACTCCAGTTACATGAGAATGATATAAATCTCGTCATCTCAATCAAAGAAAGGAAACAAATAGGTGCATTTTCCAAAATGTAGAACTAGTCCTATAATGGATTTGTTGCGAGACAGAAGCATATTATACTTAGTACTGTTATTGTGTTCACAACTGGGTACCAGTGCATTTCCGCTTTTAGTGCTGGTATTGCTATTAATGCCAGTACAAGCTGCTGACAGTCTTTGTTTCTGCTGATGTGGTTGTTTGGCTCCAGCTGCATGCAGGCGGAGCGACCTGGAGATCCTGTGCTACTGCATGGTTCAGTGGCTGTGTGGACGCCTGCCCTGGGAGGACAAGCTGCAGGACCCCCTGTACGTCAGAGACTCCAAAATCAGGTGGGGAGTGGCGCACCTGCATTCTCTGCACACATCATCTCTTGACAGAGTTCTTTCACTGAATGCATGAGGTTGGCCGCTGCATCTAGGCGGGAAAAGTTTGGAATTCGCAGTTTAGCAAATTTGACCTTTAAAGTAGAGCGAGAATGTTAAAAACGTTTTAGTAGGAAAAAATCACGCTGCTTGTTTTTCACCTTACAGAAGCCAAGAAAACATCTCTGAGTTTATGACCGAGTGTTTCTCCTCCCAAGACAAGCCAGGTAAGACACACACACACACACACACACACACACACACACACACACACACACACACACACACACACACACACACACACACAGGGGAGTGTAGACTTTTCATGGCCATTAATAACAATAGAAAGCCAGTAAAAATGGACTACTATTACCCTTAACCCTCCAGTGTCTTGAGCTGCTTAATGGCCCAGTACTACAGAACTGTTTGTAGCTTCCAGCTGTGTGTGTGTGTGTGTGTGTGTGTGTGTTGTTTCCATCTAGCTGATAGGGTTAAACTAGTCCTTAAGCTACATGAGCATTAATCGAAAAGGGTTAATACCAAAGCACCTCACCATACCCAACGAACACACGCACACACACATACACATGCGTGCAAAAAGTGTCCCTGGGTCTTCCTCAATTCAAGTCTATTTTATCTATATAGCCCAATATCACAAATTTGCCTCAAGGGGCTTTACAATCTGTACAGCATACAACACTCTCTGTCCTCTTCGATCCCTCCTTCGGATTAGGGAAAGCTCCCCAAATCCCTTTAAAGTAGGGCTGTCAACCGATTAAAATATTTAATCACAATTAATCGCATGATTGTCCATGATTAATCGCTATTGCACATTTTTTAAAAATGTACCTTAAAGGGAGATTTGTCAAGTATTTAATACTCTTATCAACATGGGAGTGGACAAATATGCTGCTTTATGCAAATGTATGTTTATATTTATTATTGGAAATCAATTAACAACCAATGGTACCAGTGGATTCCTTTTGATACCGATACAGCTTTAGAGAGTGATCCATAAACAAAGATGTATTTCTCAACCTGGACCCTATTTTCCCATGTGTTGGTGTCTAAGTGACTAATGGGGACAACTATTTTTTGAAATAGGTCCAGTACTGAGGGAGAACGCTGCAGCCAGCAGCTGTGAAACAAGCTGTGAGGGCAAGTGAGCAGCGTCAGCGTAACGTTACGTCCACTAAACATGCTTGTTTTTGCCTCTGACTGCTGCTCAGATTGTCTCGTTGTGAAATCTGAATATCCGTATACTCAAATGGCTCAAATGAATACGGGCGGCCATCAAATTCAAAGATCTCATCCACATTGTGGAAATCATATTCAGCCATGGCATTAAAAATCTTGGAGATAACACTAAGCTACGCTTTCTGTTAGGGATGCTAATTTAGATTTTATTTTTCTAACCGATAACCAACCCTCGTTAACCGATTATTAACCGTTAACTGATTAGTGCGTTTCATGCAGTGGTGCTATTTTTAATGCCAAACAAGCCACCCATCTGCAACGGTAAGCCGATGCACAAACAGGTTAAATCATCATTTATCACCAGCTGCAGTGTACGAGCACAACAGAAAACTGAGTCCCCTGTTCACTCGTCCAGGAGAGTTACTGTAGCAGCCATGACGCTGCGTGTATTGTCCCAGTAAGTCTCCACCGCATCATTTAGTTCGGCTGCGAGGTTGTCAGCTGTGTGTCTGCCTGGTGTAACGTTGCTTTGTGGGCCTGGCATAACGATAGCGAGTGTTTCCGACAGACCGTGTATGTTTGTGCTGCGTTCACAGCTGTAGCGTTGCTCGCCGTTGTCACAGATATACGGTCGGTCAGCGTGGCGTAACGTTAGCGAGTGTCCAACAGACCGCGTGTGTGTGTGGCGGTAGTGAGTGTGGGGTTGTCGGTGGCGTTATAGATGTGAACGTAGCAGTGCAGTGTGTGTACAGTTTATTTGTCGGTGAATAAATGCTACAACTCCTCAAGACCCAAGCCAAGCTCCTGTATCGGCAACTCCGGCTCAGACTCTCTTAAGGTGGGCTGTTAATGTGGACCAGCTATTTTCCTTTAAGTGACGAGCCGCTCCTCTGAGTTTTCCTGAGCTTTTTAGATATTTTTTAATATTTCTTTTAACCATTTAACCGATAGCATTAATCGGTTAAAATTCTTAACGTCGGTTAATGGGTAAACAGTTAATCATTAACATCCCTACTTTCTGGACTCCAACACAACAAACTCTGCCCGGCTTGCACTCGCGTCTCCACCATGGATGCATTCCACTATTCCACCGTTGTCTTCCTGCAGCACGTCACCTCGCCAGGTTTCAGAAGGAGACTTCTCCTTGAGCAGCTGCTGTCTACAGCGCTCTCCCTCAACACTGGACCACTTTCAGAAATCGTTGTCCCCATTAGTCAGTTAGACACAAAAGCATGGTTAAACAATAGCAGTTATCCTTTAAATGAGATCAAATTACAAACAGTAATGTTGGAGTATGTGCATGCATTGCTTCATGTGGAACCCCTGTGTGTTTGAATCTCATGTGGGAGTGGTGGACTCTGCAACTATCAATAAAAACGACTATATGGAGAGGTTATTAGAGAATGTAAATACATGAAATGGTTACTGCTGAAAGAAATTGGTCATTAATGATATTGAAATTGGCTTTGATACAAAGAAAACTTTAAGCCTTATAACTCAAAAGATACTTTGAACAATATCCTAGGTTATTCTTTCAATTCTTCTAATTCTTCTTTTTAAAAATCATCTTTTTATCTGTGTACCTTCTACACTGTATGTGTCGACATGACGGACCGTTTATATTGACCCCTTGTGTAAAGATGGAATTGTTCAGACATCTCACCACGGTGGGATTGTTCAAATGGTGGTGGTGTTATGGTTTGAAGATTTGTCTGTGTGTCTTCATACGACCATGAAGCAATTATTAAAGATGGACTGATTTCCAATAAATAATGTAATTGGATTCTGATATAAAAACAGAAAGAGAGACAATGACGTATACTACTTAAAGCATTTATTTCAGAGGTGCATATTAGGATTTTGAAAAGTAGCTACCAATGGTGGAGGGCATCCCTGGTTGTTGTAGGCCATTGCTATCAATGTGGAACTACTTTAGGGGCCGTACACACGCTGCGTCTAAAAATCCTTTTATCCAATGCGCTCCTGTCGTGCCTGCCGTTACTAAGCAACCGAAACCTGCACGCTGCAATGACGATAATGATGTTGTGGTAATTTAGCAGTAAACTAGACTAAACTAAACACAATCAAAACAAAGATAGGGTAAATGGACTTCCAGCACCGTAAATCCCTCACAGGAACATTACTGCTAGATTTCTCTGTGTCCGTCTGGCGGACTTTTCAACCAGATGTTGTGCCGTCCTTGGACAGAAAGGGAGAAGGCAGTAAAGTAGTCCGTAGGACAGATCATAAAGCTCTGGGTAGTCCTGCACTAAAACAATTAACTTCTCCTCTATACAGTATATTTACTGAAGACCGATATTTATGGAAGAAAGGAACGATACCTGCCAGCTGTGATTGGTTGTTTCTCGTCACACAACATGCGGTGCGCGCTGCAGCGTTCCAAAAGTTGAACTGTGTTCATCTCGGGGGCGCAGCCGTTGCGCCCTGAAAAAATAGGTACTTGGCGACGCTTGCGCAACGCCCCGTGTTTGAAAACAATGGAATTGAGGGCGCAAAAAATGTGTACGGCCCCTTACGCTGCTCTAAACAGGAACCCCTGAACTTGTATTGCATCACAATATATATTGCTGTCCCAATATGAAGTTGTGTGCATCATCCTAAAGGATTTGAATCATATTGCCATTCCTGGCTTCCAAAGAGAACGACATCTTTCATATCTATTCATTCACATCTAATTATAGCCGTTTCTACCGAGACCTACTTGTTTCTTATTAAGACAGAAGTCCAGTAACACACACTGCAGTAAACATTTCTCGTTCAGACTGTAAATGGCGACTTTGACGTTTGTTGTCTCGCTGTGGTAAGAGTTGCCATTTTAATGTTGGCACTTTGACCTGCAGGCAGCGCGGCGGTTCAGGCAGAGGAGACGGAACACGAAGCGTCACACCTCCTTCCTTCTGCTCCGCTGAGCACAACCAAAGTGTTGTTTACAACTCCATCTGTGAGCGTGTTTGTGACTGTGTGTCAAGTCTGAGGAAAGTCACACCAAACAGAATTAGGCAGGACGCTGCGACCAGAGTAGAACATTATGGTGACGACAGTGTGTTGGAAAAGAGAGAGAAGTCCAAGTCCAGTTAGGGTTATTTATGTAGTCCTTCATCACAGCACTTCATTGGGGACAAGCCTTCCTAGAGCTAACATAGCATGTCACAATCCAACATGGTGATATTGCAGTGTCCAAACAAAATAAAGACAAGTGGAGAATGCAGCACAACACCGATATAACAGACATACCTCACCTGACTACCACTCCTGGTACCACTGATAGTGGCGTAGAGGCAAGTAGCCAGGTTTTCAGTTGATGATGAGCTGCTGCGTCATGTTGTCGCTCCGTTGTGTTGCAGAAGAGATCCGGAAGTTCATGGAGGAGGTTAAATCTCTGGGATACGAAGACAAACCACCGTACGAGAAGTTGCGCTCCATCCTGCAGGCCGGACTGAAGGCTATCCAGGCTAAAGATGACGGCAAGCTGAAGTTCACTCCCGTCAGTGGAAGTGCATCGCCTCCCGCTAAGGTCAGAACAACACAGTGAAACAAACAACAACTTTAGTTATTGGAGTAATTATAACCCTCGATTGGAATCCTCTGCTTCTTCCCAGCTACATTTTATTGTAGAATTATTATATAGGGGATATGGCTGTCACGATTCAATTTGATTTTCGATTTAGACATGCCATTGTTAGACTATGGAGTCTTGACCTGTAAAGATCAACAGATCTTTGGTTTTACGCTCTGACAACTGTCATTTACACTTTCAAATTCCTCTTTAAAAAGAGAACTGAACTGAAATTAGACTACAACAGTCTGCAATATAAAAAGCTGCATCTTTTCAGTATCAGTATGACCCACCTCAGTACATAATCATTACAATATCATTATCTGTGTGACT
Source organism: Sebastes fasciatus (assembly GCF_043250625.1). Lineage (NCBI taxonomy): Eukaryota > Metazoa > Chordata > Actinopteri > Perciformes > Sebastidae > Sebastes > Sebastes fasciatus. The sequence continues at coordinate 30,604,703 of NC_133809.1, forward strand.
AGGAATGCTAATTTTGAAAACCGATAACCGACCCTCGTTAACCGATTATTAACCGTTAACCGACAAGATCTGTGCCTCTCATGCAGCGGTGTACCAGCTGCAGGAGCAAAACAGATATTGGTTGACGGGAGTCTCCAGTTCACCGTCCGGGAGCGTTAACTTAGCAGCTACGATGCTGCGTGTAGTGTCGCAGACATGCAGCCACTTTCCCAGTAAAAGTCTCCACCACACATTTAGTTTAGTTTAGCAGGTTGTCAGCTGTGTGTCTGCCCGGTGGAACTTTAGCAAGTGGCCAACAAACAGTGTGTGTATTTGTGCTACGTTAGCAGCTCTAGCATTGCCGGAGGCTTCTTGCTCGCCGCCGCCACACATACAGTCTGTCAGCGCGACGTAAGTGACGCAGTGTGTGTACAGTTTATTTGTTGCTGAATAAATGCTACGAAACTGCAACTCTCCGAGCGAGCCGAAGAGACCGGAGCCGACTTCCTGTATCCTGCAACTCCGGCTCCGCCTCTTAAGGTGGGCTGTTAAGGTGAACCAGCTTTTCTCCTTAAAGTGACGAGCCACTCAGCTTTTTAATTAATTATAAATATTTATTTTAGCCATTTTAACCGATAGCATTAATCGGTTAAAATGCTTAATGTCGGTTAACGGTTAAACGGTTAATTATGAACATCCCTATTTAGACCACAATCAGACTTATTTGTTTCCTGCTGTCCATCTTCCCGTTCGCCGCTTCATCTCCAGCCTCTCTCTCTCTTGCTCTCTCACTCTCTGTGCATATGGAAGATGCCACCGGGGACGTGGAGTTGCCAGCTGAAAGGTTACTGAGCCCCGGCGCTGGTTATTGTATGTAATTATACCGCCAATCTGTTCACCTCAGCGGGCGCTGTGTGGTGATCATGAGGTAGCAATTGTCAAAATGGAGGCAAAAATGGAGAGGGGGGGGGGCAGGGCGTGAGTGATAGTCGAGGCAGAGAGTGCAGCGTCATTATAGAGGCCCAGGAAGGAGGGGGGATGGACGGAGGAGTTGATTGACTTCATTAAGTGCAGGACTCTCTTGGAGGCCACCTTTTCTTTCTCTTCCCTCAGCAGACGCTACTGTGGCTCTGGTTTCTGTAGAGGAGACGGAGATAATAAAGTCCTAGTTTATGGGAAACTGCGCTGTATCAGCAGAAGTCTTTCTGTTTGATGCTCTGTGGTCCAAACAGCAGAGCACATGATCAGCCTATTTAATGGATTCATATCTGAGAGGTCTTGGTGGCTGGTGACAGGACACAGTTAGGGATACTAAAATAGATTGTTTTTTCCCTAACCGATAACCGACCCTCGTTAACCGATTATTAACCGTTAACTGATCAGTGCGTCTCATGCAGCGGTGCTATTTTTAGTGCCTAACAAGCCGCCAAGCTGCAACGGTAAGCCGAACAGGTTAAATCATCATTTATCACCAGCTGCAGTGTACGAGCACAACAGACAACTGAGTCCCCGGTTCATCCGTCCAGGAGAGTTACTGTAGCTGTTAATGATGTTAATAATTAACTGATATTAAGCATTTTAACCAATTAACGCTATCGGTTAAAACGGTTAAAAGAAATGTTGATAATTAATTAAAAAGCTGAGAAAAACTCGTCACTTGAAGGGGAAAAGCTGGTCCACCTTAAGAGAGTCTGAGCCGGCGTTACAGATACAGGAAGTTGGCTCCCGTCTATAGCTCGCTTGAGCGGAGGAGACGTAGCCTCGTAGCATTTATTCACCGACAAATAAACTGTACAGACACTGTCTGCTACACCTACGTTCACAGCTAGAACACCACCGACAACACAGTCGGTCGGAAACTCACTGAAGTTACGCCGCGCTGACAGAGCGTACGTGTGTGACTACAGCGGGCACGGAGCCACCAGCAACGCTAGGAACTGCTAACGTAGCACAAACACACACACTGTTTGTTGGACAATCGCTATCGTTAATCTGGACAAACAGAGTGTCGTTCCGCCGGGCTGACACTCAGCGGACAACCTGCTAAACTAAACTAAATGTGCGGTGGAGACTTTTACTGGGAAAGTAGCAGCCTGCTAAATTAACGCTCCCGTACGGGTGAACTGGGGACTCCGTTGTCTGTTGTCCTCATACACTGCAGCTGGTACACTGCTGCATGCGAGGCACAAATCTTGTCAGTTAACGGTTAACAATCGGTTAACGAGGGTCGGTTATCGGTTAAGAAACTTTTTCAAAATTAGCATCTCTAGTAGCAGCCATGACTCTGCCATGTATTGTCCCAGTAAGTCTCCACCGCATCATTTAGTTTAGCTGCGAGGTTGTCAGCAGTGTGTCTCCCTGGCTACTCTGTCAGCGCAGCGTAACGTTAGCGAGAGTCCGACAGACCGTGAGTGTGGGGTTGTCGGTGGCGTTATAGATGTGAACGTAGCAGTAGCAGTGTGTGGACAGTTTATTTGCCGGTAAATAAATGCTACAACTCCTCCAAGCCAACTTCCTGTATCTGCAACACTGACTCAGACTCTCTTAAGGTGGACTGTTAAGGTGGACCAGCTGTTCTCCTTTAGGTGACAAGCCGCTCCTCTGAGTTTTGCTCAGCTTTTTAGCTGTTTTTTAATGTTTCTTTTAACCGTTTAACCGATGGCATTAATCGGTTAAAATTCTTAATGCCGGTCAGCGGTTGAACGGTTAATCATTAACATCTCTAGACACGGTGATAACTGCAGTCGCTCAGACTTCCCAAACAGAAGGCTGAAGGCTTCAAGAAGTCGGGTCGCTTCACCGCCAAGTCAATGTGTTTGTCTCTCTCTTCATTCCTCTCACCATCAGACGACGCCGCAGGCCACAAACTTTACTTTAAATGAAAAACGTCTTCATTTAAAGACATTAAACATTTAATGTCTTATTTCAGTGGACTTTTGGACTGTTTAATGTCCAACAAGACACCTCAGCTACAGTAGTAGAAATCAAAAAACAAATGTCAGTTTGTTGTGTCAGTCTCTCAAAAGTCTGAGAAACGTCTTCTGTGTATTCTGAACAGTGGGTGCAGCAACAGTCATGACTCTCAGCTGGGTAACACACCCACCTACCCATACCGTACCCACCTTCCACTTGTCATCGAGTTGATGTTCCCTCTCTTTATTTTCCTCCTTCTGTCTTCTCCTTTCAGAAGGCCACCAAGAGAAAGATGGCAGTCGATGAAGCAGAAGAGAGTGAGACTGACGGAGGAACGATCAAGAAAAAGAGAGTCACAAAGAAAAAAGGTAGGTATCTCTGAGCTCATTTTGACCATTTACAATTTCTTTATTCAGACCTTCTCCACAGCAGGAGCCATAGTTCTCTGCTCACTTTGTTCGATGAGTTAGTGATAATAAATCCAAGTTCTTGCTACTTTCAGGGGTTGCCAGCAGTGTTGTCAATCATGACACAACAGTGACCGACATTTTATAGGGCTGGGACGATACACCCATCTCGATTTGATACTGTTGCAATACTTGGGTGCCGGTTTTTAAGTATTGCGATTCGATATTGCGATTTGTTGCTTTTTTTTGTTAACTTTTACCAAGGGAAAACGTTTAATCATACACTTCTAGTGACTTTTACTTTGGAAAATATCTAAATTAATATAGTAAAGATGTTTGATTTTCAGCATGTATGTAGTCAGAGATGTCCTGAAGTCAAATATATCAGGATCATTGTCAGGAATTATTTATTACATTTTTTATCCAGCAACCCAAAAATCAAAGAATAAAGACATTTCCCTCACAGATTAGTGGTATTTCTTTTTAATTTATAAGGGACATGTAATGTTTTATACTTCTGGTGAATATAATCCAATTGATTTTATTTCCATAGATGTATTTAGTTTATACAGTTCACTTGTTAACTCCTTATTTTGAAAACCAGACGTAGCTCTTAACAAGGAAGTATATTATACTGCAGTGGCTGCAGGCAGTACACGCCCAGCTGCATCCAATGAGTTGAGACTGGCAGAAATCAAAGACGTAATAGCAAGCTGTGTCAAATAATGGTACTGGATATGAAGAAGACTTGTCTTTTAAGGAGGAACTGCTTAATGTTGCTTTAGTGCTTGAACATGATGAATTTCCTCCTGCAGAAGTGAATGGTGTGAAGAAAAGTCCCAAAAAGACCCCGAGACCAAGGAAGGTACCCAGCACTAAAAAACTGAGTGACTCCAAATCCAAACTGGTGGAGACGGCTACCCAGACAACTCCCGGACTTGCCAAGAGAACTAGAGGCAGACCCAAGAAAAGCACCGCCTAAAGCATCCACCTCAGCCTACACTCCTCCCCCACCCCCCCCTCCAGCCTGCTGTCTGTACTCTGCTTCTTAAAAGAGTCACTTTTTCAAGTTTTATATGGTTTCTATCTGTTACGCACTGCTACATGTTGATGTTTGACTATATTTGGTGTGGCTGAGGCCAGATCCATTGTAATAAAGAGGAAATGAACTTGTCCATCTTTTGGTTTTAATTAAAGGTTTCAGGGTCGATGGCCAGAGTGTGATGGAAAGATTTTGACTCCCTTTTTATTCACTGTGTTACCATGACACAGGTATCTGAGATAAAGTGTTATTATAGTCATTATAAAATCATGTAAGAAACAGAAGCCTAATGACTGGTGGATTAAGAATTTAATGGGATTGAATATAAGTTTTTACACGTATAAACGTGTTTTAATCATCAACCTAAAAAATGAGACCCTCCGCGTCTCTCTGGGTTTCCTCTATCAGCCTGTAGACTGCTTTTAATGTGAAGACCCCAGGCCAGTTGTCACAGGATTGGATATGACGTCATGCGTGCTCACAAGTGCCCTGTTGTCTGCTCTAGTGTGCAACGATAGCTAACGCTGGTTAGAAATGTAGTCCACTAACGCCAACAAATGATCAGCCCCCACCACCACGAACTCCACGGAAGCACAACAAAACCAAACACTCAACACTGGCAACAACTGGAAAGACTGGAGGAGCATGATAAGGAAATGTCTTCCCAAGTTGAGTCCAAGTAGTAAGATGCTGTAGTTTCTTGGAGGGTCCATCCAGAATGAAGCCCTCAGTGTGATTTGGAGTAGTTATTTGATCAGAGATGTAGGGGTGTCTTACTCTTCTTTCACACTGGGAACGTCAGGAGCGCGTGGCGGCTGTGTGATTCACGTGTCGGGTGTTGACACCAGCTGTGTTTCTGCGGCTGTCAGACATTTCTTACTACTACATAGAGTTTGCCTTTCATAATGGCCATTTTATTTCTCTGTAGGGTTCTTTCCATAATGTTGTCAGACACTTATAATAACAATGTGAGTCTGTCAGAGGCAAAAACAAGAACTTTTAGTGGACATAACGTAACATTGACGCTGCTCACTTGCCCTCACAGCTCGTTTCACGGCTGCCGGTTACACGTTCTCCCTCAATACTGGACCTATTTCACAAACTGTTGTCCCCATTAGTCACTTAGAAACCAACACATGGGAACAAATACCAAAGTTAACCTTCAATATGCTATTCATTAGTCATTAATGGCTCCATTAGTAATCAAATTAATTTGAGGATTATGTCCTGAGTGTCCAAGAAGGTCAGCTACTCTATTTGACTGAAGACCTGTTAAGTGTAGGCAAATGAACCTGACTAAAAGGATTTTAGTGGTTTACTTGAGTCAGGACCAAGTCCACATGTGACTCATTCACCTGAGTTCAAAAGGAAGGATTTTTTAAATATTCAACAACTTTTAACACTCCAGCAACATGAACGTGAATGTCACATTTGACTTTCTCAAACCTTTGAGGGGATAAATGCACCACTGCTGAGCTCAGCGGTGCTAATGCATATGTTTAAGAGCAGACAGGATGCAAATCACATCTCCTGAATAGACGTGGTCAAATCTGAATCGGTGGCCGGCATTTGCAAATAAGTGCATCTCTTTGTCCTCCTGTCCATCTCCGTCCTGCTGCTGAAATGTCACATTTCTGAGCGTCCAGCAATGACAGACATTTTTCAAATTGTTGCGAAACCTGTGTCAAATCATCGGAGTTATATTTCTATTAAAATGAGTGTACAGGAGGACATTTCACACATGAGGAGCTGCTGACAAGCTGTCCATTTTCCCTCTATCCACTCTTGTCCTCAAGCTTCTGGACCGTCCCCGATGGGACCCCCCACCTCCCTCATTAACTCCCAACAGCCCACCCCCCCCTCCCTCCCCACGGAGGAAGACATCTCCACTAATGTCAGTGTTGTGAGGGCCCTCGGGGGCCCCTGTGGCGACTGGTGGCTTGCCATCGATTGTTCCAGCCTCTTCAGGAGTAAAGAGCCCCCCCGCCTGGCTTTCCTCTCCACCTCCCAACCCCCCCTCACAGACACTGACCTTGGGGGCGCCACAGCCACGGTCCCGCAGTAGGGGGCAGTACTACATAATGATAGCAAATGGATGTAGGTGGGGGGGGAGGGGAGGGGTTGGTGAGCGGGTTGGGGAGATGGGAGGGTGTGGGGGGGGGACAGCACTTAAACACAACACTACCATCTTTTGGGCTTGCAGAGAGAGGTGCCTTTTTCATTTAGCATGGATGTGTTATCCACTGGCAGGCCTGGCAGGCAGTTGTTGCCCGTGTGTTTGCTGTGGTCGGCCTACGATCGGCGAGCCGGCGGAGCGTGAAAGCCTCGCAGCAGTGGCCTAACCACCACTCTCATGATACGGATGCCATCCCTCACCCCGGCCCACGCGCCAATAACTCGATAACAGTTTCCACTGGGTTTCCTGTGTTTGTGACAATTGTCAGTATTTTGGTTGGGTGGGATCCAAAGTATTCAAACTCCAATGTAAGGTACGGTATACGGCAGGTTTCATGCAGGGGTCCAGAAGTTCACACATGAGGAAAAGTACACTTGGAATGTTTTCCATCCCATACTTGCTGTTCAATGTTTTGAAGTCGTGGATGTGTTATGCAAAGTTGCATCAGTATGCTGATATCAGGTTGGCATGAACTGAACTTTTTTGAACTGTATCCAAACTCTGTCTGAAACTGTTTTTTAGCTGTCTTCCAATGATTTTCCATTCATTCCTATGGAGCTTTCGCGCGATGTTTTCGGAAAACCCGCTGCATGAATCTCTTAGAAAAGTCATAGCACCGATTCCCGATCATTCCGCACGTTTTGATGTATTTTTTGTACAGGTGTTGGCAACGTTGCGAGACGAGTAGCGTGGCAAAGTTTTAGGTGGAAGAAGAATATTAAGAATTTAAGCCCGTCGGATTATAGACCAGTGTGCCTCGTGTGACGTAGGAAGGGGAGCTAAATCTGAATGGCTTGTTGAATCACATGTTTTCTGATCTAGACAGTACACAAAAAAAGATGTACAATACAGAGGTGTGAACTCGAGTTACATGACGTGGACTCAGTCTTGAATGACAAATCTGATGACTTTAGACACAACTAAATTAAAAACAACTTTCAACTCGACTTTGACACATTGACTTGGACTTTAACCTTCTGACTTGGAATGACATGATAACATTAAAATTTATGTTTTAAGAAAGTGTGCAACGAACGAACTCTTAATTTTTTTCCGACAATGGACATATTTTGAATCAGTCCAACAGTAACCAACTACATTGTAGAGGCAGTATAGGGAAAGGTCAGTGCAAACCGGCAGGCACATACATTTCTAGGACTTGAAACACAAAGAAGAAATTGGACCAGATTTATGACCTCATAGTCAAGTTTTGAGACTTACTTGTGACTTGCAAAATAATGACTTTGTACCACCTCTGGTAGAGTAAACTGTCCTTAATTGTATATGCTTAATTTAAAGGTCCAGTGTGGCGGATCTGGTGGTATCAACTGATGCCTCTCCCGTGTGACAAGCGTGTTGGAGATCTACAGTGGCTGACGCGGAAATTTAAATGTTCCTCTCTAGAGCCATTTGGAGCAGAGCCAGTGCATAGAGTGTGTGTGTTCGTGGGAAGTGAGTGGTGAAGCAAGAGAGAGAGAGTGGCGGCGACGGCAGCGAGTAACGTTATTGACTGGGCTAACTGGCTGGGCATGCCTGGGCTACTGTAGAAACATGGAGGTGCAACATGCGGGACTCCGTGTAGAGGACCCGTTCCATATGTATATATAAACGGCTCATTCTAAGGTAACGAAAAAAACTATTCTTATTATCAGGTGATTATACACTAAACTAAATGTACATTTTAATATTATATACAATTTCTGCCAATAGATCCCCCTAATTGTTACACACTGGTCCTTTAAGCACTTGAAAGGATCATATGGCAGAGAGGACACTAAGGGTGTAAAGGTGAATACAGTGGATGGATGGATACATACTGTGCATTTAATTGACAACCCAGGTTGAATTCTAAGCACGTGAGACATTTCTCTGACTTTAACCATTTTATTTTAATTGACCTGAATGACGCACTTCTTGATTGTTATTTTGACCAACAGTATCCGTTTCCACTGAGTGGCGACCACTTGAACAGACCTTCATACATAGTGAATTTAGACAGCACCATAACAATTCCATCATGAATTATTATTCACATTACCATAGTTTCAGGTCTTTCTTTTTATTTGAAAAAAGTGAATTTTCAGGTTTTGATGAGTTTGTACATTATTTAGAAAAGTACAACAGACTGTTAATGGTCCCATATCATGCTCATTTTCAGGTTCATACTTGTATTTTGTGTTTCTACTAGAACATGTTTACATGCTGTAATGTTAAAAAAACCCTGTATTTTCCTCATACTGTCTTATACCTGTATTCACTCTCTGTCTGAAACGTTCCGTTTTAGTGCATTTCAATGGAATTGCGTTGCTAGGCAACAGCTTGGGTCCATGTTTACTTCCTGTCAGCTGATGTTATTTACATACACTGCAACAGGAAATAAACTGGGACACATTTAGAATGTTTATGTTTAAAACCGTGTAATGGTCTAAATATTGTATATTTGTGACATCACAAATGGACAGAAATCCTAACGGCTTGTTTCAAACGCACAATTTCTGAATACGGGCTGTGTATTTCTCCTTATATTGAGCGTTGTGATAGTTTAACAGTATTTATAAAGCACTTAAACCTGCTTTATAATATAAAAGACATGAAAATATCACTTTTTACAATATGGGACCTTTAACATTGATCATCATTCTTGAATTTCCCTCGGTATCAATAAAGCTACTATATATCTATCTATCTATCTATCTATCTATCTATCTATCTATCTATCTATCTATCTATCTATCTATCCCTAGAGTTCTCTGTGGCCGAACAATGTGTAAATCACACCGAAAGTCACTAAAACCTAGAAGTTAACTTCTGGAAACAGTGTGGAACTTTAGGTTTTAAACTGTTTAGGAACCCTGTCCGTTAAAGACAGTGGAGGCGTTTGAAGGAGATGTGGATCTACGAAAACTTTCACAATGTTGCAGTGTGTGGAGGTTGTATAGCTGTCGTCATGTGAGTTCTCATGCAGCCTGAACATCTGCTGGGGTGTGTTCTGCCTCGCAACTCAGCAGCCGTCAAACTCTTATTCCCTTTTCCTTTTGTTTGTTCTTTGCTTGTTTGTGTGTGTACACGGGATATGTGGGTGTACAGAGAACCGTGTGTGTCCACAAGTTGCCATTCCTGTACCGAGTGTAGTTCCTGTTGAGGGTTTAGGTCACAATACTGAAAACACACAAGAGAGAATGTCCCCTCAACTGAAATATATGCACACTTTCACTGCCTGAGCTGAGAGCTTGTTGGGTGACTGTTTGCAAAAGACTTAAAGTCACAAGGACAAAGTGTTGTGATGGTGCCTCGCCTCCTTAACTCATTGTATTTATGGCGGTAGCCAAATGTTGGTGACCTGCTTTGGTTATTATGCTGAGCTTTCAAAAAGATGGTATACTTCTAAATGATTCACTTCCAGCCACTCCATTCTGCTATCAGGTTATCACTACTCTTTTATTTATTTAACCTTTATCTTTCCAGGAATATTTCCCAGTGAGATTCCTGTCCAAGACAACAGCATAACAAGTTTCACATAAAAGAAGAAACAAATAAAACAGCAACAAGTCCAAACCAGCAACTTTAGAAATTTCACATAAAAGAAACAAGCTGCAGACTTTAAACAAACGAACAATGAATTAGCAGTGTTCAGTTACAGGACTTTACATTCAGTGTCCAAATAGTCCTTAAAGAGGGGGTAGGAAGAAAGTTTTATTAGACAGCAAGTGAACATTTTGAACTTTGAACTTTGTGTTGGAAGCAGAAAAAAATGGGCCAGCGTAAGGATGTGAGCGACTTTGACAAGGGCCAGATAGTGCTGGCTAGACGACTGGGTCAGAGCATCTCCAGAACTGCAGCTCTTGTGGGATGTTCCCGGTCTGCAGTGGTCAGGACCTACCAAAAGTGGTCCAAGGAAGTAAAACCGGTGAACCGGCGACAGGGTCAGACCCGAGGCTCATTGATGCACGTGGGGAGCGAGGGCTGGCCCGTGTTGTCCGGTCCAATAGAAGAGCTACTGGAGCTCAAACTGCTGAAAAAGTGAATGCTGGCTCTGATAGAAAGGTGTCAGAACACACAGGGAGGAGCAGTTTGTTGCGTATGGGGACCGGTCAGGGGGCCCATGCTGACCTAATGTTATGGCTGATCGGTGTATACAGTATATATATATATATATGGGCTAAGATAAACGATATATATCAAACTATGATATAATTGGTTATTGTGCTTTCCATAATAACAGTATGGCAACAAAATGTAAACCTTGAACCTTTATATCGTTAATGAACCAACACTAGTTAAATCATTTTTTGTTTTTATTTTGTTTATGTATGCTTCATTGTCTTTCTTTTACTAATATTAATTCTAGTGTTTTTTTAGGACATCTTTTTAACTGTAAATAAAAATATTACATTAAAAATGACATTGGTAGGAGCTTGTTTTTCAGCCCTGCGTAGTGTCTGCAGGTATTCCTTTCAGGCTGCATACAGCTCCAACAACCTTCTTCAGTAAGGTGGTGCAGCCTGTATGCAACCTTACTGATGAAAGGTGAAACACGGGGCAAACATCTGGACTGTGGTGACTGGGCAGTAAGAGAACAATGATCAGAGAGACTTTAGCAAGTAAATCAACCTGAAACAATAAAAGTGAGGGAGATGAAATGGGATTTTGAAAAGTCCCCGTCCATGTCTGCAGGATGTCCAAATAGGCCAGTGTTTGTTGAGAACTCGTCAAGAAGTTTTCAGTTGCGCTGCCCCCAAGTGGCCAAAAAAACAACTAATGTAGCTTTAAAGTTTCTGATTTCAGTTGAGGGAAGAAATAAAGTGACAGATTGTTCAAAAATCTAAACAGCTATGCTGTGAACTCTAAATCAGCCCATTTTCTAGGATGTTAAAGTATTGACATTTTAAAGAAAGAATACATGTATTTTTCTTTTTCTGTTATGACACAGAGAATTAGCAATAAAACAGGTAAAAAGAAGTCATTTTTCTTTTCATTGTTCTTTAATCTCAATCATATGGACTTCTTTGTCTTGCCGTTGTGAATGATATTCTGTGTCAGTGGCCTCCTGCGTCTTCCTTCTACATTCTCCAGCTCTTCAATTGTCACAGCTTAGACAGTAAATCTGCATTTCACCCTCCACCCGCGCCTGAAAAAAGTAGAACAGAAACTCTTTCTTTCACCCAGATTTGCAGCCAAAAAAAGTGGAATAAAAACTTAGTTGCAATCATCCACACCTACCTCCTCCTGAAACTCCTGGATGAAAAGAAGCGATGGAAATTTCACTGTGTTTGTGCTGTAATTTAGCCCTCCCTCTTCCCCTTCTCGTCAAAATACAGACCCCGTCTCCCAAAAGACAAAAACACACAACAATATGCACACTGATTCCAGGTGTGGGGGGGAGTGTGTGGGTGAAGTTACGGTACATTTGCCATTCTAGTTGTGTGTAAATATTAGAAAGCAGCAGGTTCCTGGCGTGAGGAGAAGCCAGCCAAAGCGGCGGCACTAAGACAGGCGTCCTTATCGGTATTGTGTTCAGACTCCGGCGTGCTCCTGCTGTTTGTAATCTGCAGCCGCCGCTGTGAGCAAAACTGGACAGGCATTTATTGTCCCAGCAGGAGGACGCTTGACAAGAGAATGTTAAACACTCCGCTACCTGCAATTTTCAAAAGGCGATAGCAGACATGATAAAATGTACACACATTTAATTTCATGTTTTCTGTGTTTTTCCAGGGGAGGAGAAGCAGCAGAGAAATGGGAACTTGGGGGGAAAAGAGTGAACAGTTTCTTTTCAAGTATCACTGTTGTCGAGTCTCCTTGTTGTGAATACGTGCGTGTTTGCATGTGTTCATTGAGGAGGAACAGGACACGTGTCAACAACTCTTCCAAGAGGACCAGAGAGCCAGAGCAGACCGACCGCAGGCCAAATGGGAGCTCTGATTTGACTTATTGCTGGCGGTGGTGTTGGCTGGGCGCAGCGGTCATCAAGAAGACGTGTTCATCATCGCTCAATCCCAACCACACGCACGCACACACACACTTTTAAAAACCACTGTAGCGCAAACAAAACATGATTCAAAAGAAAACAGTGAAAACAAAATACGGCAGTGTGCTGACCAAAAAACACACAATAAAATCAAATAAATCAATAAATTCTCACTCCCAACTCGTCAAATACCGCCGCTTGGTCAGCGCCGCTCGGCATTGGAGACCGACGCATGGGGTAGCCCTCTTGTGTTACTGATGGACGGACCGGGGACGGAGTGTCAATATACGTTTGTTACATGTATAGCGTTAGTTAGTTAGGGTTATGAAACGGTCGTGGTTGACGTTAACTTCCCTGACTGGTGACTCACAGGACTGACGATAGTCATGTGACCAATGACTGACGTGACAAAATAAGTCAACGTTACTTTTAGTTTCACACTAGACAAGAAACAAGAAAATGGATGGATGGTTAATGTCGGATTAGAATTTAGGTTACAGGTGAATGCAGGTAAAAGATTAGCCAAACACTGTAATACATGTCCTCACATGATTAGTACTCAAAATGTGTGTGCATTTTAGCATCAGGTATGGTCCAGTGTCAACAGCCTTCACAGGGCTGTAATAAGACCCACCTTGCAACCAGCTAAAACTTCACGACACGCAGACAGAATCTCAGGCCTTTTCTCCGCAGTCCGATCATGGATGGCTGTCTGTGGACGTGTTGGGCAGGACAGTAAAATCATCCTGGCAGTAGAGACATGCCTCTCTGATTTGGCTGTGTGAGCGATGACTCTTAAATTGGGTCACAGCGACTAATGGACGCCATGCTGGGAGTGCCATTAAGAGGAAATAAACCTATGTGGACATATTTATTAAGTAATTTGCACCTAGGGCCATGGAGCATCTATTAGAGGCTAATCAGGGGAGCTTGTTGACTGCACTGTCTGCCTGCTTAGTGAATATCACACTGGACCATTTCTTACAGTGGTTCAATCAGATGAAACACATAAAGTTATGGTGTTTTTTTATTTACAAAAGTTAAATTTGCACTAAAAAAAAAACACTCCGTCCAGATAAAGCTCAATTTTACATAAATCATTACACACTAGGGCTGTCAATCGATTAAAATTATTTAGTTAATCGCAAATTAATCACACATTTTTTATCTGTTCAAAATGTACCTTAAAGGGAGATTTGTCAAGTTTTTAATACTCTTATCAACATGGGAAGGGGAAAATATGCTGCTTTATGCAAATGCATGTGTATATTTATTATTGGATATCAATTAACAACACAAAACAATGACAGATATTGTCCCAGAAACCCTCACAGGTACTGCATTTAGCATAAAACAATATGCTCAAATCATAACATGGCAAACTGCAGCCCAACAGGCAACAACAGCTGTCAGTGTGTCAGTGTGCTGACTTGACTATGACTTGCCCCAAACTACATATCTCACATATCTGGAGGTCAGAGGTCAAGGGACCCCTTTGAAAATGGCCGTGACCGTTTTTCTCGCCAAAATTGAGCGCAAGTTTGAAGCGTTATTTAACCTCCTTCACAATAAGTTATTATGACATGGTTGGTAACGATGGATTCCTTAGGTTTTTCTTGTTTCATATGATATTATATTCTTCATTCTAGCTTTAAAACTCACTACAACCTAACAATCGCAAGTTGCGTTAATGGGTTAAAGAAATTAGTGGCGTTAAAACACATTTTCGTTGACATGTTATTATCACGTTAACTTTGACAGCCCTGTTACAAACACTTATCTATGTGTCTACGATGTAAAGTACATTTACACATGTAAACACTGAAATGACCCCCGTTAGCTATTGTAGCTAACTAGGAATCTACATTAGGGGCAAGTTGCGAGCTAGAACCATAGATTCATCTGTGCATGCCTGATTGTTGAAATGTGTCTTACTGTGGGTCATTGTTGATTTAGCATGTGCCTTTTGCTAGAGAAGCTTTAGCTAAAGAGAGAAGATCTGTTGAAGTTATTGTCTTTGGAAAGTCGAGACAAGTTAGCAGTTAGCGACAGCAGCTGATTTCTGAGTTTACTTTCAGTCAGAATCCGAGACGAAGGTTCAAAATGATTCCTATACAGTTAAAGTTCATTTGGAAAGCTTCAGAAGGCTTGTGCTGTTTTCCCCTGTGACAAGCTCTCTCTTACTCATCTGACTGAGTGTTTGACTGCAGCTTTTGCAGATCCAGGGAGTAGCTGGTTGGTGTAGCTGGGAAGGTTGTCGGTTGTACCTGCCCACCTGGGCTGGGCTGTCGAGAAGCCATTAAAAGGACTGCCTTCTGACAGTCTCACTCTCTCTCAGCTGGGCCTGCCGCATCTACCTCACCATTCTTTCTTTGTTTGGTTTGTCACACCAGCCAACACACATTACACCATATTTGAACTCATATGCACACACTACTAACATGACTGATCTCTCTCCTGCTTACACACCCTACCAGTTAGTTGATATGTTGGTTAATTTGAGTTAAATAAATGACTTGATATTGATATATCTGTGTGGCCTCCCTTTTTGTTGCCAGCCTTGAGCCAGGTGGTAACAAATGGGGGCTCGTCCGGGATCAGGACTGGGAAATTGGTAAATGTTTCAACATTACCTCCAAATTGGCCAGTGACTCAGTGACCCTATCAACTTGTTTTGCCTGAGTAACATTACCCAAATCTCTACGACAGAAGTGGCAGGTGTCAATGACCAATGATAGTCAGAATGGCCACAATTATAAGAGAAAACCATGTTCTTTATGTTCTTCATGTTCTTCATGTTCTTCATGTTCTTTATGTTCTTTATGTTCTTTATGTTCCTCTCAGTCTTCACTTTACAGTTCTGTATTTCACACAAGGCCTTCATATAGCTGCCTTCTGAGGCAACACTCCAGTACTTCAGACCCACAGACACACATATGCGTGTCATGAGGGAGGTGCGGTCAGTCCTGGGGGAGCCCGCTTTGTTCCCCTGGATGTCTGGAAGGGGGGAGGGGGAGCGACAGGGTCCGGCTGGTAGACTGGCCCCAGGCAGCGCTCTCTCTGACCGGGGCTGGGCTGCGGTAGCTGGGAGGTGGAGGAGCTTGTCAGCGGTCCGTGGGGAAGTCGTGCTCTTCAGCGAACACTGAGGGCCGGTGGGGAGCCCCGGGCAATGTCCCACACCGGGGCCACAGAACAATGTTGTGGTGAATCATCAGAGTTGTGGTCAGCCGAAGAACAGATCCTGCATGACTTCCCTTTTGTCCTCAGATTGAGTCTCTCTTTTATTGAGTGGCTTTAGTTTTTTTTTTTTTTTATATTATTTTAAATTAAATTAATATAGAAGTTGGAATTAATTGTTCTATTTACATTTTCCCAGCTGTTCTAAGTACTGGTCATTCCTTTCACTGAACTCTGAGAGAGTTGGTGGTTTGCTATAAGTGTCTCAGAGATTTGGGGGAATAATGTGATACTCTGTAAGTGTTAAGTGCATATGGACTGACGGACCAACATCACCTTCTGTAGGTGGGAAATAGCTATTAAAGCTTCAGTAGGCAGTATGTTTTTGGCATCATTGGGCAAAAATCTCATAACAATCTTTCAGCGTATTGTAATTCAAGTGTTCTGAGATAAACTAGACTTCTGCTCCTCCTCATGGCTCTGTTTTCAGGCTTTAGAACATCTAGCCCGTGACGGGAGACTTTGACTAATCAGAGCGTTCCTATTGGCTGTGCTCCGGCTGGTGGGCGGTGCTTGGTATTAAAAAGTACACTACAAGATGATTCTGAGAACATTTGAGGAGAGAAATAGACATTAATGTAACAGAATATTGATTCATATTTGATCAGCGCTGCCTAGTTTGACCATTTGGTCGGAGATGGCAGCTGGACGGCAGACTCCAGATCAGCTCTGATTGGTTGTTTTCCTCCAGTCTGTGAAATATTGCAGATGCCATTAGGAGCACCAGAGGACACAGAGACACATGATTTTTTCTGTCTCGTGCACTACTGTCAGGATATAGTGTATAAAAATATATTTTTTTAATCACATTTGCTCCATTTCTACCTACTGCAGCTTTAATAAACTGCATGTTATTGTATATGAAGGTTGATTTTTGGGGCAGCAGAGTGTCCTCGTGGTTCCTCCGTCCTTCTGAAGCGTCCCCTGAGGAGTTCCTGTGCTGCCGTAGTGAAGTACTGAAACACTGATCTGTAAAAACGGAGAATTTCCCTTGAAGACTTCATTGTAACATTCTGCTGCTTCATCTTAAAAGAAATTACATCCACAATTATGAAAATTGCAACAGTCTCTGTTTACAGTATGAATTGAGAGTGAGTGGAAAGCCAGGCGACCCAGACACTGAGCGGAAGGACTTCTTCCTCGGGGAGTGTATTAAACATTTTCTTTTTGAGAAACAGATCTCATAACTGATCTTAATTATGTTTGATTCATATTGCTTTCAAACCAACCAATATTCTACTTATGAGTGCATAACAAAGCATTAAACTGTGTTATCATGAGAAGACATCAGAGTGAATCTCGTGTGTGGTCTGCCTTATTTCCTAAATCACTACATATTTCACATTTGCATGTGGGGGGTGGGGGTGGGGGGAAGTGGGGCTATGGGATAAACAACAGCTACCAGAGAGGAAAGTTTCAAATCTATGCATGAAACTATCACAGCAGCTCGACGTGCTCGCTCTCTGCCCCCGCGCCCGCTTCATCCCACTTTCCATTTAAACTGGTAGCTACACTCTGATGCCACTGATAGGCGGTAATTAAATGAGCGAGGCTGGTTCTTTGCCCTGTAAACCAGCTCTCCTGGGCCCGATACGACATGGAAATTCAGCTCTGAGGATCCACTTTCAGATGTCTGCCTGGAAAACATGCCTGCCTGCAGCCCTCACTGTGTGTGTGCGTGCATGTGTGTGTGTGTGTGCGCACTTGTACATGGAAGTGCTGGATTTGGGGAATACACTTAATGAATCTTTTAACCTCAATATTTTCTCCCACAAATGTATGCATATCATGATCTGTGTTTGAGACGCGGGTCTGATGATTTATTAATCTGGAAGAAAAAAAAAAGGCATCTGGGCATTCATTGGGGAAAAACATCGAGAAATGTTTTGTGGCTTTAGGATTATTTCAGGAGACATACTTACCAAATATTTATCGACTTTTAAAGTGTTTCGTTAAAATCAATTATACTGTGGTTTGTGTGAATACTTGATTCTGACTGGCTGCGAGGGTGTCCATTAATTCCTGTTATTACACAGCTGTGTTGAATACTCAATTCTGATTGGTCAATCACAATGTTCTATTGCTATGTATTACAGACCGTTGCTATGTATAACAGATCGTTGCTACGTTTAACAGACTGTTGCTATATATAGCAGACCGTTGCTATGTATCACAGATCGTTGCTATGTATAACAGATCGTTGCTACGTTTAACAGACTGTTGCTATGTATAGCAGACCGTTGCTATGTATCACAGACCGTTGCTATGTATAACAGACCGTTGCTACGTTTAATACTGTTGCTATGTAGGCTATAGCAGATGGTTGCTATGTATAGCAGACGGTTGCTATGTATAGCAGACCGTTGCTATGCATAGCAGACCGTTGCTATGCATAGCACACCGTTGCTACGTTTAGCAGACCGTTGCTACGTTTAGCAGACCGTTGCTACGTTTAGCAGACCGTTGCTATGTATAACAGACCGTTGCTATGTATAACAGACCGTTGCTATGTTCACAGCTCTGATGTCGGACTCTGGAGGACCGTTTTTGTGTCAAAATATTGATTTCTTCAGCAAGTAGCCGTGTAATAAGCGGGATAATGTACATCTAGCGGGTCATTGTTGTGAAAGAATCTCCTTCAGGGCGATGAGAGACCCCTCTGCTTCACATCGCCCTGTCGGGGATTCTTTCACAACAATGACCGGCTCGCTTTTATTATAACACATTGAGTGTAACGTTAGTCCTTCAGTGCCTCGTCGTCAGTAGCGTTAAACGTGGCCTCTCATTTCTTCGTGATATCTTGATATTGATTTGAGTACTATGACATGACTGGATAGCTAGCTCGTCTTGTTGTTTAATATACCGACAAATTATATTTACTGTTTCTCAACCGTACACAATGTTATTGACTTTCTTGCATTAGCTTTATGCTAGCGTTATGCTCATCAAGGTTTTGTGAAACTCCTGATATTGATTTGGGGACAATGACATAGCTGGATAGCTAGCTAGTCTTGTTGTTTAACAGCAGTCAAAGAACAAGTGATTAGCCTACTCGTTGAGTGGCGAGTCTTAAGCTGAAAACACACAGGCGCCCCAGTGCAGCGGCGTGTCAAGTGCCGCCCCTAGCACTAATAGGAAGTGTCCCGCTGCAGCACACTGGCTTATCTTAAAAAAAGGCGTATCTCAAATTCACTCTCTCTTAGTTCTGTTTTGGTCTCCACCAACTCCCGGGAAAAAATATCCATCTCTTTAGCCGTGAAATGCTCCACTATGTTCACCAGCTAGTCTCTATCTGTGTTTGTCTGCTTTATCAGAGCCTTTTCACTGAGAACAGCTGCCTGCTGCTGCTGCTGCTGGGAACCAGGCTGATGAGAGCTGTGAGACTGAACCCAAACAGTAAAGCTGTGGGCCTTAAAAAGCAAAACAATGAGCTGAAAGAGGCTAAATCACTTCGTAGAGCTGAGGTTGAAGTGCAGAGTCACTACAAACCTCTCCTTTCACATCAGTCATTTGATCCACTGGGTGGAAGCTTTCAGATTTCAGGAGATATAGTTTACAAGATCATAATCAGGTAAAGAAACTGAATCTGCCTCACTTCACCAGCTGTTCTCCTCCTCCTCCTCCTCCTCCTCTTACTACAAACTACATGTCTTCATCAATCGCCTTCAAGCGCTCCCTCTTCCCATTGTGATGGATGGATAGATGAAGGAGGGAGGAGGAGGAGGCCAGCCCTTACAGGCTCAGGTTTCCCTCCTCCACCTCCTTTTTTCTGCACCCTCGCCTAACCCCACGCCCTTTCTCACCCTCCCCTTGCCCCTTCCTCGCCCTCTCTCACCATTATGTCCTCATCCTCACTCGCCCTGCCCTCCACATTGGCTTTGCACAGGAATGGCAGCAAAGGGAGAGAGGATGTGACTGGCCCCCGTCCATCTGTCGCGACTCCAGGAGCAAATAATAGGATCCTGTCTGAGAATAGAAGATAATTGCAGTCTGTATTCTGCTCCCTAAGTGTATGATATTAACCCCACGCTCTCCGCCAGCCCTGCAGTAAGAGGCAGATGGTTCTGTGTTTTGATATCCGAGACAGGGAGAAGGGAGGTCGGAGGTCAAGTTGAAGTTCAAATCCAAAGGAGTGCTGTTTCTTCTCCCTCCTTTAACCCCCCTGATCCCTGAGTCCCCTCCCCTTCTCCTTCCTCTCCCACGCTGGTGAGAATATGGATGTCATTCAAAAAAGGACATTCCCTAAGACCTCTGCTGCAGATGACCCCCTCGCAGCCGGATGGAAGTGAGAGGCAGGTAGCCTTAGCCGAGCGCTAACCCACTTACGTACACGGCGAGCGGCACGCAAAGGTGTCGGGGGTTTGGGGCAGAGGTGGCAGCGAGGCCCAGAGAGTGGAGTCTGGATGAGGCAATAGATTCAATCGTCGGGCTACATAGTATGGCAGAGGTCACAGGCAGCTGGGAAGAGTTAGGGAGAGGGCCATTCAAATAGACATCCATGTTTTAGAATGCCTGTTTGACTGTCCGAGAGCACAGGACGAAGGCATGGTGATGTACTGAAACAGTCCAGGACAGAGTGAAAGTCACAGGGAGAGTACAGAAGCTAATGGACAGCATTATCGAGGGTTTCTGAGTAAAACGGATTTGGTTAAATAATTGTAGGACAATCCCAAGTATTGATTTTGGATTAGTTGGGAGAATGAATTAAAATCAGGATAAGCTTTATGAAGTGAAGTGTGAAAAGCAAATTAATGTTACAGTGACTCAGCTTAGAGGCCATGTCCCCAGACAGACCATTTCAGAGCCTCGGGTCTCCTCTAGACTTCAGCCTCGTCTCTGGGATGGCTAATTGTAGAGACTACATGTAGCCTATAGGGCCTGAACAGTTCAGTAATGTAACCAGGTGCTTTAAAAGTTAGCTATGAAAATTTAAAATCAATTCTAAAATGCACAGATGTCCAGTGTAAAGAGGCTAAAATAGGTTTAATGTGATCTCTTAGTTTTAGATGAAAGAATTGCAGCTGAGTTTTAGAGCTGATGCGTGGTTCTTGCACTGGTCTTCACAGCCATGCAATCAGACACCAGTTGATCAGTACTGTACGATAGAGTCCATTGGTTTACCTGGTTATACATCATACTGGTCTGCCTACTCTGGATCTGTCCACGGCTCATGCATAGATTAGAGAGTG
Source organism: Sebastes fasciatus (assembly GCF_043250625.1). Classification (NCBI taxonomy): domain Eukaryota; kingdom Metazoa; phylum Chordata; class Actinopteri; order Perciformes; family Sebastidae; genus Sebastes; species Sebastes fasciatus. The sequence continues at coordinate 30,625,611 of NC_133809.1, forward strand.
ATAGTTGCAGACAGTTTAAAGCTTAAACATCTCTTACTTTCTTCCTGCAAAGGTGCTGCACAGTGATTTGAACACTGATCTGAGTGTGTTTAGCCAGCCCAGTCGGCAGGAAAAAAGTGTTACGTTTTTACGTTGTTACGTTATTACCTTGTTACGTTACGTTGTTAGGTTATGTTACATTACGCTACGTTACGTTACGTTATGTTACATTGTTACATTGTTACGTTACATTGTTACGTTACATTGTTACGTTACATTGTTATGTTACATTGTTGTGTTACGTTGTTGTTACATCGTGACATTACTTTGTTACGTTAAGTTGTTATATTTAGTTGTTAGTTAGTTAGTTAGTTACAATGTTAAGTTACGATGTTAAGTTACGATGTTAAGTTACAATGTTACGTTGTTTTGTTGCGTTGTTACTTTGCCTTGTAATGTTGTTACGTTACGTTGTTACGTTATTATTTGAACAAAACCACAATCTTTATTCTAACTTTAACCAAGTAGTTTTGTTGCCTAAACCTAACCAATCATGGGCTGGGTTAGCAGGACAGGGACATTTGTCAGCATTAACGTCTCCAGCTGTCAGTCTTGGATACTATAATCGCTGTAATGTTTTTCCAGGGACATTCGATTTTTAGTAAATTGGTACCACTACTAGTAGTAATACTATTTTAGTATTAATTCTGGTGGCACTACATTTTATTTTTTCATTAACATGTAATCTGTTGATTAAATTTAAACAATCAATCACTTGTTTAGTCAATAAAGTGTCAGAAAACAGATTTAGTTAACTATTGTTGTGATGGTGTTGACAGGATTGTTGTCCTCTTTGACTGTATTAGATTTTTCTTTCACAGGGTAGGATGGAAAAAATATACAAAAATAAAAAGTCCCCCACTGCTCTTCCCAAATGGTCAGACCACCACACCTCCAGCCAGTAGAACCCCCAATCATTGTTATACACACCGTTAATCATTTATCAGTTAATGTTAGACCTGTGGTCACTTAGACCTTTTTTTTCACCGCCTAGAAAGTCAAAATTTGTTATTATCTGTAATAGTAAATTATGTATTAACCATTAATTAAGCCATTTGTTGCAACTTAACTTGAATTGATTGAATAAAAAACTAAAATCCAAATATTGTATCTTAAATTTTCATCCTACATTGAACTCTAATAATAATGTTCATGAAAACAGATGACCTTAGTTAAACAAGTCCGCTGGTATGGAGTCAATCCAAATCCCATACCATCACATACACGTTTTTATAGTGCTAATTATAGCAAGGCACCTTTGCCTTATTAAACGATGCAGGCTGTGGACTGTTTAATACGCAAATTACAACTGACATTTTACAGGAGAAATGATGGTGTGTGTAATTGTTTTACAACACCTGAAGTCAACGTCTTGGGAAATGTAACTCCGAGCTGAGTGTGTGTGTGTGTAGGTGGGTATGGATTTTACGAAGTGTTTCACTGTGATGTATGGGAAGGATGTCCAGTTAAATGAGCTACAAGTGCGTGTTCATCTCTGGATTATCACTCATCAGTCCATTTAACAAGTGCTCCCCTTCACCCCGTCCTCTCTGGCTCTGGCTCTCAGAGGACAGGAAGCAGCAGGCCTCTCTCCAGCTAACCTGCACTCCTCTGCTGCTCCAGACAGCAGATAAGGAGGAAGATGGATTGAAATAATGGCTCATGTAAAAAATCCAGCCGTCTCATCAGCCAAAATCACAGCATGGGGCCGCAACAGAAGAGAGCGAGCCTTCCTCACTAATTAGACTCAAACTACTTGTCCAAATTTAGTTTCATTGCTGAGTACAGTCACTAGCAAGTATTGTTTTCACATTGTGACAGCCTGGTCATGTCATGATTGTCAGGTTTTGTCCTTAACATAAAATCCTAACAATCATTGACATATCATGGCTCACATGGTAAATTCAGTATGATATATACAGGGCTAATTCCATCAGTACAACACCAGAGTCAAGTTATACTCACCTCTGTTGCCCCCCTGTTTCTCTTTTAAAGGGGATTTATCATGCTCATTTCAAGGTTCATACTTGTATGGGATTCTACTAGAACAACGGGAGCCACATCTGAAAGTTTTCTGATCTAGGCAGCTCACAAAAATACTGACTGGGTTGTCTTATCTCACTATTCGTGGGATCCAGATACCCAAATGTATGTGCACAAGCACTGAGGCTACATCCACACTAATACGTTTTCGTATTAAAACGCACAACTTTTGCCACCGGGGAGTCCTGTGGGGGTACTGCGGGAATATGGGGTACTGGGGTCGTTGTTACGAGCCATCCGGTCCTTGTATAACCAAAGTGAGAGCTGCGTCCGTATACTTGGTACAAAGTCAAACACATTCCCAGTGGGTGTTGGCCTCCGCCAGGGTTGTCCCTTGTCGCCGTCCCTGTTTGTGATTTTCATGGACTAGATCTCAAGGCGCAGCCAGGGGGAGGTGATTGTCCGGTTCGGGGACCTCAGAATTGCATCTCTGCTCTTTGCAGATGATGTGGTTCTGTTGGCTCCATCAAAACGTGCACTTATGTCAGACACTTATAATAACAACCAGAGCCTGTCAATGGCAAAAACAAGAACTTTTAGTGGACGTAAATGACGGTGCCAGCTTGCCCCATCAGGATTACATTGCAGTCCATGAGCAGCTGCTGCCTACAGAGCTCTCCCTCAATACTGGAACAGTTTCAGAAATAGTTGTCCCCATTAGTCAGTTAGACACAAAAACATGGAGAAATAGGTTGAAAAATACTGAAGTTACTGTTTAACAACCAATTAAAACAGAAGCAGAACAGAAAACAGGGTACTGCTAAAGTACGGTCAAATGCTACTTGAAACTTTAACCAGGGTCTGTCTATAGTATCTGCTATTTTAATACAGGCCTGGTTTTCCCTACAGTTTATGATAAAAAAAATAACTATTTGAGAATTTACTGTAGGTTCCATCTAACTTATTCAACTCCAGCAAAGGCATTAAATGCTGTCAGCATAACATCCGTGTTTTAGGCTTTAATTTTGAAAGAGCAACAGAGAGGAAAAGCATGTGGAGCATATCCATCACTGCATTAGTGCAGTTTTGATATGTTCTCACCATGTGCAGAAAAGCTGAACCAACTGGTACAAAGATCTGCTTTTGAAGTCCAAACTTCACTGAAATGCACTATTTTAGGATGAATGCAACAGTAATTTTTGAGCTTGGACACTTCCACTGAACTCAACGCCAACACATTGCCAACGCAGCGCCGCAGTGGAACAGCTTTTCCTGGATATCAAAGGCAATATTCCCCAGTGGCGGATGGTGGAGTTTGGGGACTTCGGAGGCACAAATGCCATAGAAAAAAAATCATCTTTATTTCTATCCCGTAATCTTGTCCTCCTCTTCACTTCCTTTCCCTCCTCTTCTCTCCCAGCCAGGACGTAATAAATGTAGCTTAGTGATGATTCTTCACTGTCACTTCCTTCTGGGTTCCCACTCTGTCTGGAGATAGAGCCAGGGAAAGAGGAGTGGGGGTTCAGAGGGTATGGAATAGGGTTGCCTATCACGCATTAATAAGGGCTAAATCTGGTTAATTGTAATCCAATTACAACAAGCATAATGATGGAGCACCTCCCTGGTACACCTCATTACTCTGCAAATATTAGCAAAGCAAACTAGCTGTCAAACTAGCTGGTTTCTGGTAGCTATAGTGACAAGCTAGCAGACAGAACACAAGTAAAAACCACAGGTGACTTGGACCTGAGTTAGACTTGGATCATGAATTTCATGACTCAACTTGAAAAAGCACACCAGGGACTTGCATCTTAGTGTGTCAGGACCTTAATGTTAACTTCTCCTCTGGGGAATAAATACATTGTAGCTTATTGTACGTTATTATTTTTGCTCTGGCTCACCATATGACTACTAAAGTTGGGCAGGTCCAAAATTAACCAATGGAAAGTTTGCAAGAAGTGATAAGTGGCATCATGGTTCCTACAGTTCTCGACTCCCAGCCCTTCCAGTTACCCTTCTAATCAGGATGACAGTTGTATTATTAGGACTGAGGACTTGAGTAGCTTGATGCACATAGTACAAATTCATGTCAAAGTTCACAAAAGTATACATTTACACAACAAATACTGGTGTGACCGGGCACTGGTCGACCCATTACATCCCAATATGCTGTAGCTTGATCTACAACATTCTGCCCTGCAGTGCTCTCCTTACACCCAAATACAGTTGAATGCAGAATGAAAAGCAGCAGTGCTCATCATTCAGACCGGAGCAGTGATTTAATGTTGTCTGTGACGAGGGGATGAGAAAGGAAGGTGCAGGTTAATCTCCCGCTCTCGCACACACAAAACAGCAAACAGACAAACGCAGCCGCTCCACACCCCTCCAGTCATATCAGCAATCTAAAATTTCACTTACATTCCAATTGAATACAACCTATCATCACCGGCCGGCTTTATCTGCTGTGATATATACTCAGAGGCTGCGAGAGGGAGGACCACGGTGAACCTATTTGTGTTTATGGCTTTGCGGGGAAAGAGATAAATGACCTCCCGTTTTTATTTGGTTTTAATGAAGTAGGGACCGAGGGACTCCCCAGCATCCCCTTCTCTCTCCCCGCCTGTCCTCTTCCTCCACCACCATCCCCCCGCTACGCTCCCCCCTCCATTCACCCCCTGCTTTTCCTTGTTTGTGACCTAGATGCAGGACAGTTGACAAAGGACACAGGTTGGAGAAGGAACTCGTCCCTCTCAAGGTGTGAAGTGTGAAGTGGAGTGGACGAGGCGCCAGGCGGAAACTTGTTAACCCGTGCGGTCTCACAAGCTAAGAGTAGGTCCCCCGGGTGGAGGGTTGGGGAGGTCGGGGGGGAGGGGGCCGGGTCGGGACGAAAACATTATATTTGGCCACCACATGTTTGCCGTACCAAACGGCTGCGCTGGCTCGCCGTTAATTGGACACTCGGGCTCCCAATTAAGGCCACGGCTCAAAAGGCGACTGGGGAGAAAAACAAGGGGAACACACATACGCACACGGCACAAACAGACACACACTCCCCCCCCATGCTTTCCATGGGACATCATTATGAGCGTGGTGAAGGGCCTCCTGCGGGAGAAGGGACATGGACTCACACACATGCAGCAACACAGAGGCATAAACGCGTCCGTAGCGAGGGCGTTAACACCACGCACACTAACAAATGTGTCCGTGTACACACAGTTTGGTAGCAGCAGCCGGTGGCCTGGTGGTCTGCAGCAGGACACACACACACACACACACACACACAATCTAAAGCTTTGTTTATACTTGCGTGCACTCACTACAAGCATGCACAGAGGCGTTTATGCTCAGTGCGTTGTTTGTTGCAGTATGCTCCGAAACGCCAGGAGGCGTACAAACAAAATATTCTCTAGATAAGCCGGAAAGTAGGCTGCCTGGCAACAGTAGTAAACACTGAACATGGACGTACTGCCAAACATTGCATTTACCTTCAAGTCAAAATGATTTCCTGTCTCTCGTTGCTTCCCCTCGGGTCGCCACTCTTTACATGAGACCTTTTTTTAGCTTTTACAGAACGATCTCAGATTCTTTCACAGCCGGCAGCAGAAAGCCTCTTCTTTCTCCAGGGTGCTGCCTGTTTCTTTCCCAGTATTTAATGTCATGTGACTGTCCCTGTGGTCATGTGACTGTCCCTGTTGTCATGTGACTCTCCCTGTGGTCTCTCAATGAACAGTCATAGAGATGTCTGTACAGGTGAACCTGCTCGGCCAGTCTTCCCTCGAAGGCGTCCATGTTGAAATGATATGTGCAACGCGCTCAGTCGGCGCGTAGTTACAAAAATCCAGAGGTGAACGACAGAGCACCGCAACAACTTACGGAGTCGTTGCCGTGATGACGTAGTTTTCTGGCACCTCGCGCAGGCTTCACTACGGCGACCATAAACCAGGTTTAACTCCTATTGGATGCCTGATATTCTTTAATTCAGTGCTCTTTTTCTTCAGGGTGTGTGTTGACTGATGTGTGTATGTGGAAATTGAAAAAAACAAAAACCATACACACATGCACACAGATGCACATTTGCCTCCTTGATCTTTCTCCGGTTGTCCACTGACTCCTGTTCGATGACCTTTGACCTCCTCCCAGTGGATGCTGTGAGAGGTTTTGGTCTGGTGTTCACTGACAGCTGATGATGTCATGTGATGATGTTTGTGGTTCCTGTCTTTGGGGTGTATCAGCAGAGAGCTTCCTGTCCGGTCGCACCGAGTGACGTACAATATAATGACACTGTAATTTGTAGTCAGCTGGAGGCTGGTTTGGCTGGAGGCTGGTTCAGCTGGAGGCTGGTTCAGCTGACGGCTGGAACAGGTTGTGTCCAGGGCGTGAAGGGGTCTGCAGTGATGCTTCCTGCCCGTTTCCTGACTCTGGAGGTGTAGAAGTCCTGGATGGAGGGCAGGCTGGCACTAATGATTTTCTCTGCGGCCCTGATTGTCCGTTGTAGTCTGTTCCTGTCCTGTTTGGTGACTGACTCAAACCACACAGTGATGGATGTGCAGAGAACAGTTATTTCAGTGTAGAATTGTATCAGCAGCTCCTGAGGCAGGTTGGACTTCTGGTTTGTCCGTTCTAGGCTACTGTAGAAACATGGAGGGAGGACCCGCTCCCCTATGGAGATAAACTTTCATTCTAAGGTAATGAAAACACAATGATGCTTAGTACCAGATGATTATAGACTAAAGAAATAGATCCCACTAAATGTTACACACTGTTCCTTTCAGAAATGCTGAATAATAAAGACTGAATATATGTCTTTCTATTTGATGTTGTCTCACTTTTCATGGATTTTATTGCCTTAGTTTTATTGATACTATAGGTACTACTTTGGTCTAATTTATTGACTTCACTGATGGCTGTGTTCACTGATGGCTATTTTTTACAAACCATTTTCCAGTCTTATTAAGTCTTATTTTGCAACTTCCAAGCAGCTATAAAACACTTCTAATGAAGTCAAAAATATAAAATCAATAGCAAAGATATTTAGAGCAAGGAAGATGTGTAAGTGAGGACAAAATCAATGAATTAAGTGTCATTGTTATAGAGTAACGTTGCATTACTCTATAATTATGACTTCTAGGAGGATTTAAATCATATAGAATCTTAGCAGCTTGTTTGAACCAAAGTCCAGGAGTTGTGCTAGTGCTGTGGTGGCGTTAATGGTATTAAAGATAACGAGAGCGTTGAATTTCCTTTATTAAAACATAATATAGGAAACTTAGCACTTAGAGAAACTCCAGATATTAACTTGTACAATATGCTTATTTTATCATCACCCTGAAAATGAATATTACAAGTCAAGACTCTTTTTGAAGCTTTTTCTGGAATCCATCAACATCTACTCTGATATAACACTGCTAATCAAGCTGTAGCTGTGTAATGCAAAAGGCAGATGGATTCATTTTTTTAAAGAAAATAGAAGACTATATTTAAGAGAAAATGACATGTTCAAATGGAGTTGATCTGCAGTGTTAAGAGTAGAGTTTTATAGAGGTGATGAGAGGGCATGTTCTGCACCACCGTGGTGTTTCATGTGAGGTGTGTGCCAGTAAGCACCTCTCTTATTTCTACCTGTTCATTCTGTTCCCTCCCACAGTGTGACGAGAGCTCGGTCAATGAAAGCAAACAGAAGAGATGAAATGTTCATATTTAAAAAGGTCGAGTGTCTCCAGGAGCGTTGCATGTCTTTAGAGGGATGATCCTCGGGGCCAGCAGAGCTATCACTCCCTGGATGTGAATGAACTAAAGACTGATGGGTAAACACCAAACAACATCTGGTCGTGCAACAGCTTCATGGGTGAGAGTGTTTGCTCCCACATTAACTTTTAATGACGGGTTATGAATTTGGTTTTAATGCTCTTTGTATCTGTGTAGTGCTTATCTGACTGACTGGCTGTGTGTCAAAGGTACCTGGAGTCTGTCAACAGTCATCTGTGACATGCCAGTAGCCTCCAGACCTACAGTTTAAAAGACTCACACACAGTGAGTACAGTGATCACATACTGTAGGTAGAATCAGTGGTGGAATGCAACTAAGTGCATTTGATCAAGTACGAATGAAGTCAGTTTTATTCATATAGCCCGATAACACAAATCACAAATTTGCCTCAGGGTGCTTTACAGTCTGTACAGCATACGACAGAATCGACTCCCAACTCGTCAAATACCGACACTTGGTCAGTGGCCCTCCGTGGCTGACACCGACGCACCGACGCACCCTTTAGCATCTGCACATCTGTAGGCACCAGGCTTTCAACTAACTCCAATGTAAACCCATCTGCATCATTATTAGACAGTCAGAGCAACAGACTTTCACCCAGCAGACCGCTGTTCATGTCCAATGTGAAACCAAGTCAACGTTGACTTATTTGACCTTAGTTTTGTTACGTAACTTACATACTTAACTAATGCTGTGTACGTAAGTTTCGTAGTATGCGTACATATTTTACGTGACAAATATACTTATTTTATCCCAAACCACGATCCTTCTAAGCCTAACCAAGCAGTTTTGTTTCCTAAACTAACCAAGTTAACCTAAAAACTAAGTAAACCTACGTTGGAAGTTTATTTTGAAAAAACACTGTATGCATGTACCAAGCGGAAGCTGTACGTTTCCTCCTGAAGGCTGAGCCATCAGTGTATGAATGTGTGAATGGGTGAATGCTGACATGTAGTGTAAAGAGCTTTGAGTGGTCGGAATACTAGAAAGGAGCTCTATAAATGCAAGTCCATTTACCATCACAACACAGTGGTTTATTTTGAAAAAACTCTATGCAATTAAGTGGAGACGAAGGTTACAATATTGTAACCTTAGTTCTATAAGCACATACGGAGCCCTCTACTGGACTCTGTAGGTAATACTCTCGTCCAATCACGAGCACCCATTCACCCACTGAAAATTTGCATAAGCATAGCCGGCCAATCAGGACGTGCCTCCCGAATACGACCCGACAGTATATAAGGCAGCACACATCGCTCTCCGTCATCCTTTTTCTCTTCAGCAAACTGTGATTTCCCCATTGACTGCTCATCTCCACGGATGGATTCGCCGCTTCTAGAACCTTATGATGCCCTGGCCTCTTCGCTGGTGAAGGATCTTCGTGACGCCATACTTTGAGTGCCTCGGTGCAGGCCGCAGACGGCGGTGTTCAGCAGCCACCAGCCTGCTGAGCGCCGCCCAAGATTCAATGCCCTTCTGACGCTAGTCGGGTACCTAGAGCATCAGAGTTTGAAGCTTTGCTGGGAGTGAGAATGTGTTGACACAATGTGATGCATTATTATTGATTAAATAGATTTGTATTTACTAATTCATTCAATTGAATTAATTATGAAACACACACACATACAGGCCATAATTACTACTAGAACAAATGAAGCACTCAGCATTTGAATGGCACTAATAAGTAAAAAACAAGACTCGGTCCAAATCGAGTATATTTCTGGACCGTGTACGGTCAGTCAGAATTTGTGGCTGAATTGCTGACGCGCTGCTCCACTCAACTGGCTGTTTAAGCGGGGACGTACCCTCTCGTGGAATGCACCTGATTGGTCTCTGGTTTTGTGCTTGCCGTTTCAGACAGGAGACAACATGACGGCCTGCTCGTAAACTCTCTGTTATCTACATCTGAAAACATTTTAAGCGAGAAATGGGCGATGTCACTGCTGAATCTGGTTTCATTACAGAACTAGATCGTCTAGTTTCAAAGCTTGGTCCAAAGTTTCATGAGCCGAAAGCTGGACGGGCTCATTTGTGTAACGGACTGTTCCTGCCTTTTCATTTTGAAAGAGCAACGGCCAATGAGGAAACTCCAACACTCAACAGACCAATCTTGTATCTTCATCACTCAGTCAATGACAGACTTTTGCGTTTGTAGGGCTGGCCCTCTGCGGTCCAGCCAAAAAAGTAACATGCAGAAGATTAGGAACAATGGTTTATCCACATGATCAGCGCACCTGAAATGCTACTAATAATCCCTCAGTGCACATGGAAACTGTGTACACATTAACTACAGTCTACTACAGTCCAAGCTGAAGCAGGAAGTGGCTCTGATGATGGTGATGGATGTTTACCACGGGCAGTTTGCATCATAATTTCACTGTTCAACTTTGTTCCCTCTTTTAAATAAGTTTGATCAAACTGACCAAAGTCCTCTGACGGCTCCTGTTTGTTGCCCCGTCTGACTTCTGTTTAGCAACAGCGCCACTCCGTTCTCCGTTCTGATAAACCGCAATTATGCGTTAAATCAAATGGGTAGAGGAACAAACTGGATATCATTTATGATGCATTTTATCACAACTTTGCACACAACGTAATCTAAAAAGCTAATCGCCGAGCTCTCCCATGCTCCACAGAGGAAGAGGCCATTGGAATGGGGTGATTCTATTTAAATGGACAAGCAAGTATTTCTTTGTTCTATCCAAAACCTTCATATTGTGGGGTGTAATGAACAAATTTCTGTTTTTCAAAGGGCTTTACAGTAGGTTAGTCTTCTTTTTATGACGCAGGAAGAAGAGCAGCTTGATTACAAGGGAGTGTCTCTTTGGAATGATTTCATGATTTGTGGTGTGGGACAGCTAAGCCATCGTTGCGCTACTTCTTGAACTGTATGCAAATAAAAATGGACAGCGATCAGCGAGCCTAGTTAACAGCGTGTCAAGATGTTACATAACACCAGTTGGTCACCTCGTCCCTGCCATCCCTCTCTCTCTCCGTGTGTCAACTAAAATACCAAATGCTGCAACAAAAAGCAGTAAATGTTGTGTGGGCCTGCTTTGAATCTCTTCTAAACAAGACATCCCCACATCTGTGCGTCACCCTATATCACTCCCCGTGCAACTACCAGGGGGACAATGTGTCATAAATCCCATTTATTACACATTCAGCAGTAACCCAGGAACATGTGTTGGGAAACCTGGCCTCGCACCATGCTTCCCAGTCTCCAATTAAAAGCACATTATGGTGTAGGTCCCTGGGTCCTGGTCAGACAGTCAGGGTGCTGCTGAGCCAGCACTTCCTCCAGGCGTTGCTGCAGGCCGCTCTGTCTGCCAGCGGAGGACAAGGGACACAAAGTGTTGTCCGTATCGATCGGACTGTCTGCCTGTCATGCTGGGGAAACACTGCAGGACTCTAGAAATCCTGACCCATTTTTCAAAATGAGTGAAAATAGTATCACAAATATAATGACTGACGATGTTTCATATATTTGACTTCTCATTTGTGAGTCTGCTTACACACTGATCACTGACGATCATTATCCTGCTGCTGACGTCACTTTTTTAATGACATTCTCACCTGTCATTGGGTCCATATTGGGACATATTGGAAAGTATAATACTGCTGATGACCACAGATACAAGTGGAGTCTAAACGTACAGTAGTTGTGGAAAAGTGTTCACCACATTTGATCTTTATGGTGGAAATCCATGGTATGCAGTGGAGACAGAAAGAGATGACATTAAGAATTGATTAGAAATATGAGTAACGATGAGTCAAATTTACATCCTACATCAGTATCCTACATTTCCCATAATGCAACCAGCATGCTACCAGTAGGCCTATACATGTTTGACTTGTGCTTACAAAAAAGTTTGCTATTAATATATTTCCTGTTTTTCCTGTTGACTATACTGAAAATATCATACCAAAGATAAAGAGTTAAGAAAAACTTCATACGCCTCAAACCATGGCAGCACCAGGGTGTCTCAGCTGTGTGCATCACTTTTTAGTGTCCCCTGGAAACAGTTTCCTTTGTCGTGTGTCGTGCGGCACCTTTCTGTATTTGGTTGTTTTCTCTTTTTGCAGCTATGCGTTGTCAAACCGATGAAGATGTTTTCTTAATTTGCAGTCCGCTGAGCTCTCAGGACCTCCGGACATTATACAGCAGGTTTTGACATGTTAAGGAAAACAACATAAACGGCCGTGACACACGGCCTCACTGCTCTACTTTCCAACTGATAGGGCGTGATTGCGTCATGTTCAAGAATGCTTACAGTGCATATTCATGTTGGTGCTTGTAGGTAACCCCCCCCCCCCTCATCACTGCTTTTGTGATGCAACCCTGCTTTTTCCTTTCAACACCACTCTTGCTGATGCAATCTTGTTGGGGGCAGAACGTGTTGCTGTTATTACTGCTCTGCTTAATTACATCCTGTGTGCGTGTCCATGTGCGGGGGGGCACTGTGTACATGTTCGACTGTGCACTTGCATTGTTGCTCATAATGGAATCATGTGTGCACGCTCCAAGTCTGCTTTGCACATATTGTTCATTTTGTGTGCGTGTGTGTGTACGTGTGGCTGTGCAGCACATTTGTGTGTCCGAGGTGTCCTTGGAGATCAATCCCCTGCATCTCGTCTTTAATGAAGGCCCCAAAGAGAAAGACAGAGAGAGAGAGAGGGAGGGAGAGAGAGAGGCACCACTGTCCTGGCCTCTGGGGTCAAGGCGAGTGTTTTCATTGGCTCTGAGTAGTTGGTTAATGCTGCTGGCTGGCATGGCGCTGGCTGAGCCTC
>NC_133809.1:30640686-30645686 GCF_043250625.1 Sebastes fasciatus
TTTTTTCTTCTAATTCACACAATTATACTGTAAATATTACAGATTTAATAAAAACACACAGTCCTATTGAACTTTTATTGCATGGGACTAAAACCATTAAAAACTGTTTTTAGAGGTGTAGTGCTTCAACTACAGTTTTACAAGTCTCCAGATGTCACTGTGTTCGCTGCGTCTGAAGCCCCGAAGCTTTCAATCTTTTTTTCGGCACAAATAGGAAGAAACCCCCCCAGCTTCATAAGGCTTCATCCGCCCATCAATACAGGATAGTACAGTCCGTTCTCATTCCCAGGGCGTTAAATACCAAGGATTTGTCACGGCCGTTGGCGTTCGGTATCGCCGCACAAGGCACTCCTTAGCTCCAGTATGAAAAGCACCGGACGTTCCCGGTTCAACAGTAAACGCTCCAAGAAAGTCCGCCAAGAGCGAGAAATCACACCGGGCACGATGTAGGGGAGTTGTTTGGGTCCAATAAACACAGGGCTTTCATCCAGGAGACCGCTGTTCATGTCCCGTATGTTAAGTTTCACGTTATTCATTTTTAAAGAGCAACGGACAATGGGGAAACTCCAACACTCGACCGACCAATGGTATAACCCATGCTTCACTATGGTCCAACCAAAAATAACACACATGTTTAAAATGTCCATTTAGTCGTCTCACGATGAATACCGTCTTTTTGTTCTGATTAGCCCTGATGATGTCAAATTTTGAACTGAAGGCCTGTGTTGTAACAACCCATTCTCACTCTCAACTTGTCAAATACTGCCGTTTGGCAAGTGCCCCTCGGCGTTTCAATGGGACGAACCAGGCTTTCAACTAACTCCAATGTAAACCCACCCGCGGTGTTATTCGATGGTCAGCGCAAGTGACATAGTATTAATATCTGCGTTCGTGTTCCGCGTGAAACTAAAAGTTTAAAACGTTGACTTATTTTGTCACGTCAGTCTTAAGTCACGTGACTCGTTGGTATCGTCAGTCCCGTGAGTCACTAGTCAGTGAAGTTAACGTTAACCACGACCATTTCCTAACCCTAACTAAGTGGTTGTGTTGCCTAAACCTAATGTCCTGTGAAAACCGAAGTTTATTTTGAAAGGACACTATGCATGTAACAAGTGTATATTGACACGCCATCCCCGGTCCGTCCAACAGGTCTCTGATGCCGAGGGTCACTGACCAAGCGGCGGTACACAGTGTTGTTAAAGCACGAGCATTTACTAGGCGGGGAGGGTCTACGTAAAGAATCCGTCAATTTGCATGATGGGAAGTGAAGGATCCAACGTTTTTAGAGCGTGACACATACTAAGGACTTAAAGTCAGGATATCTCAGCCTCTGCTGCTGTGTTTTTGACCATTCTTTTTTTAAAAGTTTGTCTCTTGTACCCCTTTAATAGATGGATTTCTAATCACATTCCTGTATTGTTGTTACAGGGAGTGAGTTTCTCTGCTGCCCTGTCCATTATCGATGGAAGGCTGACATGTGTGGATAGTGTGAACAGGGCCAGCAGGGAGGAGATGGCAGCTCTGGCACATGGTGGGCGCTTACAGAGCAAATATATTCCACACAAATATGTTTTCAGGAAAATCAGAGAGGAGGCTGATGACTGCACTGGCTCAAAGAGCACAGAGAGAAAATGTAATATATCAAATTGCTCTCAACATGAAATATTGACAAGATGCAGTGCATTGGCTACACCCGTACAGCCCCTAACTCTATAAATGAGTTAAATATTGCAGGCCCTTGCTGTGGTGTGATGTAATAAAGTCTGGTTTACTTGCTGTGTGGAGTGTGGACACTTCATGGTTTACATTGCGTGGATCTTATTGAGCCAGAGTCAATAGCTCATAATGCTCTGTTTTTATTTGAGCTTTACGACTCTTGTAAAATCGATTTCAGGGTCAGGGTTAGGAAAACAGCTAGCACTGGTGTTTCACACACACTCGAGGTGCTGTGTCTTTGTTCTGAAAAGGAATGGTAAGGTAGTTAGAGGATAATATCGGCAGTTACAACTTTTCAAAATCTAAGTCGCTTTACAAATGATGCAGAGGTAAGACATACAGAAGAAACATTGTCAACGAAGAAGTCGGCTTTTTTCAGAATTCAGAAACTGGGTGGGACAATGTTAATGTTGGTAGGTTTGCAGGTCACAAACCAAAGTATTGGACAAATAAAAAAATTTACCTGAAGATGGCACTAGATGAAAAGTCAGAGGATCACCGTGAAGATCACAATTCACCTTGAGGGGAACATGAATGAATGATAATCCATCCGATAGCCACAAACGTCAACCTCATGGTGGCACTAAAGCAAACTCAGGGGTCAAAGTCACTATGATACATCTTCTGGGAACCATGTATATCTGAACAAAATGTTGTACCAATCCATCTGGAGGATGTTATTTTTACTGGAAAAATAAATACTTGCTGTGCTAGATGAGAAAACAGGGGATCAACAAGGATTCATCCAGTGGGTACCATGAATACCTGTACCAAAGTTCATGACAATCCATCCAGTGGGGACCATGAATACCTGTACCAAAGTTCATGACAATCCATCCAGTGGGGACCATGAATACCTGTACCAAAGTTCATGACAATCCATCCAGTGGGGACCATGAATACCTGTACCAAAGGTCATGACAATCCATCCAGTAGTTTGTGAGATATTTTACTCAAAATTAAAACAACTATCAACCTGTTAGTAGTGCTATAGAAAAAGTCATTAAAGGGATAGTTTGGGTGTTTCTCAGTGGGGTTGTATGAGGTATTTATCCATAGAGGTGTATTACCTACAGTAGATGGCGATCGGCACACTTCCAGTTTGGAGAAACAGACAGGAGTACCGACGCAGGAGCAAAGCAAGTACTGCTGTGGACGGGGGCAGCGGCAAAACGGAAAGAAAGGCTCACCTAAAAAATCTATATCAGTTTAATTGTCTGCTATATTTAGAATATTTTCACCGCTTTATCTTGCCATCAGACCTTTCAGATGTGGGACTTGACTGAAAGTGAAACTTATCTATGCTCTCTTCAAAGCCACCAGGCTCCATTGACAAAAACAGTATAGATCATTTTTACTTTTTTTAGTGAGCCTTTTACTCACATGGGATTAATATCATCATAAGAGTTAAAAACTGACCAGAATACAGAAAGTCATTAGGTCCATAATTGTTTACATTTTGTTCAGGTAAAAAGGACCTGGGGCAAGCATGGTAAAACTGCAATGAGTCTGATATTATGGTGCAGGCTTTCTGGGTAATGAAGTCCACTAAATTAAAATAGTGCTGTGGCTATAAGTAGTTAGTTATTACATTTTAAAGGTCCCATATTGTAGAAAGTGAGATTTCTATGTATTTTTTTAATCTAAAGCAGGTCAGAACGCTCAATCCATGGAGAAATGCCCATACTCAGTAACTGTGCCTTTAAATGAGCCGTCAGGATTTCCGTAAGGTTGTGATGTCACAACTATACAGTCATCGGTAGAAGTGCTGCTAAACTCAGCAGTTGACACACCCAGTGAGTCCCCAGCTGCAGTGACGCTGTGAAGACGGCAACAGCAGAAGATCGGAAATCGATTTTTCAGGAGGGGGTCTTAAAGAGACAGGCGCTAATACGGAGCGATTCAGACAGAGGGTGAATACAGGTAGATTCAGACAGACAGGATGAGAAAATCTATATTTTTTTTTAACATTAAAGCATGTAAACATGTTCTAGTAGAAAACGAAAATACAAGTACGAACCTGAAAATGAGCATGATATGTCTTCTTTAATACCATCCTCTAGCTTTATTAAAATGATTCTGTATTAGTTAAGTTTCAGTCTGTTTTTCTGTCCCTATTCCTTTGATGTAAACTGTCTCTGTCTGTCTGTGATATCTGTCTGTGATGTCTGTCTGTGATGTCTGTCTGTCTGTCTGTGTTTCTTGTCTGTCTGTCTGTGATGCCTGTCTATCTGTGTGTCTGTCTGTTTCCTGTCTGTCTGTCTGTCTGTCTGTCTGTGTTTCCTGCCTTCTGTGATGCCTGTCTGTCTGTCTGTGTTTCCTGTCTGTCTGTCTGTGATGTCTGTCTGTCCTGTCTGTCTGTGCGTCTGTGTGTCCTGTCTGTCTGCCTGTCTGTCTGTCTGTGTTTCTTGTCTGTCTGTCTGTCCTGTTTGTCTGTGTTTCCTGTCTGCCTATCTGTACTGTCTGTCTGTGTTTCCTGTCTGCCTGTCTGTCCTGTCTGTCTGTGTTTCCTGTCTGTCTGTGTGTGTCTGTCCGTCTGTCTGTCTGTCTGTCTGTCTGTCTGTCTGTGTTTCCTGTCTGTCTATCTGTCTGTCTGTCTGTCTGTCTGTCTGTGTTTCTTGTCTGTCTGTGTGTCTGTGTGTCTGTCTGTGTTTCCTGTCTGTCTGTCCGTCTGTCTCTCTGTCTCTCTGTCTGTGTGTCTGTCTGTCCTCCGTTGAAGGGACGACTGATTTCCCTGTAGAATAACTTCTTCTTCCAGGCTGAGTTGCTGCCATCTGTACCTCAGATCCCTGAAGCTTTATCTCTTTTCCTCTCACTTCTTTCCATCCAATGACACTAAATATAACCACCAACTGTGTCTCATTCTAACACCACACATACCAACATTTAGCATTTGTAGCTTTAATGAAGCCATTCACATGAATGGAGAAACTTCACTGTGCATCTAATCATCTAATGCTGCTTCTAATAATAGAACAGATCTAGAAGTAGCCACTCTGTAATCACTATGTCAAAGAGGAACATGTATTACTTAACATATAAAATGACTCATCTGTCCACGTGATAGTTGCCAAGTATTTAATTATTCATTTTCATGTTATTTATTAATGGTACAGAGAGCACTGAAACAATAACCACTAATATGTTCACTTGTTAGTATTGAACTGATTAACTTGCCTACACTAACTATACTCATTAGCATTATACTTTGGTGTGGCTGCTGCTGAGTTCATGAATAACTTAAAGAGAATTAAGATCTAAACTAAGGGATAGCACTGTAGTAT